>NW_027611901.1:0-252000 GCF_964261635.1 Lissotriton helveticus | reverse complement strand
ACTTTAAACAGACTTATTTTAGTTGAAAAAGTAATATTTCACATCCAACAGTAATTTGCAGTCAAAAGATTAAATGTTAAAATTTCCTCAGAATTGACCATTTTGGGAACGTTCAACAGCTCCGCGGTCATCGTTTTACGTCCGAAAATTGATTTTTTGGACTTTACCTAAAATGATTCAAAATGTCAATTGGATCGTGCCTCATGTTGAATAACCACTTTTTAAACCCTCACAGTGACCAAAATTGCCATTTTTACAGAGTTTTGCTTACTCAGAAGCTTCAATTTTGACCAATTTCAGGCAGAGAAATGACTTTAAACACACTTATTTTAGTTGAAAAAGTAATAATTCACATCCAACAGTAATTTGCATTCAAAAGATTAAATGTTAAAATTTCATCAGAATTGACCATTTTGGGAACGTTCGACAGCTCCGCGGTCATCGTTTTTCGTCAGAAAATTGATTTTTTGGACTTTACCAAAAATGATTCAAAATGTCAATTGGATCATGCCTCATGTTGAATAACCACTTTTTAAACCCTCACAGTGACCAAAATTGCCATTTTTACAGAGTTTTGCTTACTCAGAAGCTTCAATTTTGACCAATTTCAGGCACAGAAATTACTTTAAACACACTTATTTTAGTTGAAAAAGTAATAATTCACATCCAACAGTAATTTGCAGTCAAAAGATTAAATTTTAAAATTTCATCAGAATTGACCATTTTGGGAACGTTCGACAGCTCCGCGGTCATCGTTTTTCGTCCGAAAATTGATTTTTTGGACTTTACCAAAAATGATTAAAAATGTCAATTGGATCATGCCTCATGTTGAATAACCACTTTTTAAACCCTCACAGTGACCAAAATTGCCATTTTTACAGAGTTTTGCTTACTCAGAAGCTTCAATTTTGACCAATTTCAGGCACAGAAATTACTTTAAACACACTTATTTTAGTTGAAAAAGTAATAATTCACATCCAACAGTAATTTGCAGTCAAAAGATTAAATGTTAAAATTTCCTCAGAATTGACCATTTTGGGAACGTTCAACAGCTCCGCGGTCATCGTTTTACGTCCGAAAATTGATTTTTTGGACTTTACCTAAAATGATTCAAAATGTCAATTGGATCGTGCCTCATGTTGAATAACCACTTTTTAAACCCTCACAGTGACCAAAATTGCCATTTTTACAGAGTTTTGCTTACTCAGAAGCTTCAATTTTGATCAATTTCAGGCAGAGAAATGACTTTAAACACACTTATTTTAGTTGAAAAAGTAATAATTCACATCCAACAGTAATTTGCAGTCAAAAGATTAAATGTTAAAATTTCATCAGAATTGACCATTTTGGGAACGTTCGACAGCTCCGCGGTCATCGTTTTTCGTCCGAAAATTGATTTTTGGGACTTTACCAAAAATGATTCAAAATGTCAATTGGATCGTGCCTCATGTTGAATAACCACTTTTTAAACCCTCACAGTGACCAAAATTGCCATTTTTACAGAGTTTTGCTTACTCAGAAGCTTCAATTTTGACCAATTTCAGGCAGAGAAATGACTTTAAACAGACTTATTTTAGTTGAAAAAGTAATATTTCACATCCAACAGTAATTTGCAGTCAAAAGATTAAATGTTAAAATTTCCTCAGAATTGACCATTTTGGGAACGTTCAACAGCTCCGCGGTCATCGTTTTACGTCCGAAAATTGATTTTTTGGACTTTACCTAAAATGATTCAAAATGTCAATTGGATCGTGCCTCATGTTGAATAACCACTTTTTAAACCCTCACAGTGACCAAAATTGCCATTTTTACAGAGTTTTGCTTACTCAGAAGCTTCAATTTTGACCAATTTCAAGCAGAGAAATGACTTTAAACACACTTATTTTAGTTGAAAAAGTAATAATTCACATCCAACAGTAATTTGCAGTCAAAAGATTAAATGTTAAAATTTCATCAGAATTGACCATTTTGGGAACGTTCGACAGCTCCGCGGTCATCGTTTTTCGTCCAAAAATTGATTTTTGGGACTTTACCAAAAATGATTCAAAATGTCAATTGGATCGTGCCTCATGTTGAATAACCACTTTTTAAACCCTCACAGTGACCAAAATTGCCATTTTTACAGAGTTTTGCTTACTCAGAAGCTTCAATTTTGACCAATTTCAGGCAGAGAAATGACTTTAAACACACTTATTTTAGTTGAAAAAGTAATAATTCACATCCAACAGTAATTTGCATTCAAAAGATTAAATGTTAAAATTTCATCAGAATTGACCATTTTGGGAACGTTCGACAGCTCCGCGGTCATCGTTTTTCGTCCGAAAATTGATTTTTTGGACTTTACCAAAAATGATTCAAAATGTCAATTGGATCATGCCTCATGTTGAATAACCACTTTTTAAACCCTCACAGTGACCAAAATTGCCATTTTTACAGAGTTTTGCTTACTCAGAAGCTTCAATTTTGACCAATTTCAGGCACAGAAATTACTTTAAACACACTTATTTTAGTTGAAAAAGTAATAATTCACATCCAACAGTAATTTGCAGTCAAAAGATTAAATGTTAAAATTTCATCAGAATTGACCATTTTGGGAACGTTCGACAGCTCCGCGGTCATCGTTTTTCGTCCGAAAATTGATTTTTTGGACTTTACCAAAAATGGTTCAAAATGTCAATTGGATCATGCCTCATGTTGAATAACCACTTTTTAAACCCTCACAGTGACCAAAATTGCCATTTTTACAGAGTTTTGCTTACTCAGAAGCTTCAATTTTGACCAATTTCAGGCACAGAAATTACTTTAAACACACTTATTTTAGTTGAAAAAGTAATAATTCACATCCAACAGTAATTTGCAGTCAAAAGATTAAATGTTAAAATTTCCTCAGAATTGACCATTTTGGGAACGTTCAACAGCTCCGCGGTCATCGTTTTACGTCCGAAAATTGATTTTTTGGACTTTACCTAAAATGATTCAAAATGTCAATTGGATCGTGCCTCATGTTGAATAACCACTTTTTAAACCCTCACAGTGACCAAAATTGCCATTTTTACAGAGTTTTGCTTACTCAGAAGCTTCAATTTTGATCAATTTCAGGCAGAGAAATGACTTTAAACACACTTATTTTAGTTGAAAAAGTAATAATTCACATCCAACAGTAATTTGCAGTCAAAAGATTAAATGTTAAAATTTCATCAGAATTGACCATTTTGGGAACGTTCGACAGCTCCGCGGTCATCGTTTTTCATCCGAAAATTGATTTTTGGGACTTTACCAAAAATGATTCAAAATGTCAATTGGATCGTGCCTCATGTTAAATAACCACTTTTTAAACCCTCACAGTGACCAAAATTGCCATTTTTACAGAGTTTTGCTTACTCAGAAGCTTCAATTTTGACCAATTTCAGGCAGAGAAATGACTTTAAACAGACTTATTTTAGTTGAAAAAGTAATATTTCACATCCAACAGTAATTTGCAGTCAAAAGATTAAATGTTAAAATTTCCTCAGAATTGACCATTTTGGGAACGTTCAACAGCTCCGCGGTCATCGTTTTACGTCCGAAAATTGATTTTTTGGACTTTACCTAAAATGATTCAAAATGTCAATTGGATCGTGCCTCATGTTGAATAACCACTTTTTAAACCCTCACAGTGACCAAAATTGCCATTTTTACAGAGTTTTGCTTACTCAGAAGCTTCAATTTTGACCAATTTCAGGCAGAGAAATGACTTTAAACACACTTATTTTAGTTGAAAAAGTAATAATTCACATCCAACAGTAATTTGCATTCAAAAGATTAAATGTTAAAATTTCATCAGAATTGACCATTTTGGGAACGTTCGACAGCTCCGCGGTCATCGTTTTTCGTCCGAAAATTGATTTTTTGGACTTTACCAAAAATGATTCAAAATGTCAATTGGATCATGCCTCATGTTGAATAACCACTTTTTAAACCCTCACAGTGACCAAAATTGCCATTTTTACAGAGTTTTGCTTACTCAGAAGCTTCAATTTTGACCAATTTCAGGCACAGAAATTACTTTAAACACACTTATTTTAGTTGAAAAAGTAATAATTCACATCCAACAGTAATTTGCAGTCAAAAGATTAAATTTTAAAATTTCATCAGAATTGACCATTTTGGGAACGTTCGACAGCTCCGCGGTCATCGTTTTTCGTCCGAAAATTGATTTTTTGGACTTTACCAAAAATGATTCAAAATGTCAATTGGATCATGCCTCATGTTGAATAACCACTTTTTAAACCCTCACAGTGACCAAAATTGCCATTTTTACAGAGTTTTGCTTACTCAGAAGCTTCAATTTTGACCAATTTCAGGCACAGAAATTACTTTAAACACACTTATTTTAGTTGAAAAAGTAATAATTCACATCCAACAGTAATTTGCAGTCAAAAGATTAAATGTTAAAATTTCCTCAGAATTGACCATTTTGGGAACGTTCAACAGCTCCGCGGTCATCGTTTTACGTCCGAAAATTGATTTTTTGGACTTTACCTAAAATGATTCAAAATGTCAATTGGATCGTGCCTCATGTTGAATAACCACTTTTTAAACCCTCACAGTGACCAAAATTGCCATTTTTACAGAGTTTTGCTTACTCAGAAGCTTCAATTTTGATCAATTTCAGGCAGAGAAATGACTTTAAACACACTTATTTTAGTTGAAAAAGTAATATTTCACATCCAACAGTAATTTGCAGTCAAAAGATTAAATGTTAAAATTTCCTCAGAATTGACCATTTTGGGAACGTTCAACAGCTCCGCGGTCATCGTTTTACGTCCGAAAATTGATTTTTTGGACTTTACCTAAAATGATTCAAAATGTCAATTGGATCGTGCCTCATGTTGAATAACCACTTTTTAAACCCTCACAGTGACCAAAATTGCCATTTTTACAGAGTTTTGCTTACTCAGAAGCTTCAATTTTGATCAATTTCAGGCAGAGAAATGACTTTAAACACACTTATTTTAGTTGAAAAAGTAATAATTCACATCCAACAGTAATTTGCAGTCAAAAGATTAAATGTTAAAATTTCATCAGAATTGACCATTTTGGGAACGTTCGACAGCTCCGCGGTCATCGTTTTTCGTCCGAAAATTGATTTTTGGGACTTTACCAAAAATGATTCAAAATGTCAATTGGATCGTGCCTCATGTTAAATAACCACTTTTTAAACCCTCACAGTGACCAAAATTGCCATTTTTACAGAGTTTTGCTTACTCAGAAGCTTCAATTTTGACCAATTTCAGGCAGAGAAATGACTTTAAACAGACTTATTTTAGTTGAAAAAGTAATATTTCACATCCAACAGTAATTTGCAGTCAAAAGATTAAATGTTAAAATTTCCTCAGAATTGACCATTTTGGGAACGTTCAACAGCTCCGCGGTCATCGTTTTACGTCCGAAAATTGATTTTTTGGACTTTACCTAAAATGATTCAAAATGTCAATTGGATCGTGCCTCATGTTGAATAACCACTTTTTAAACCCTCACAGTGACCAAAATTGCCATTTTTACAGAGTTTTGCTTACTCAGAAGCTTCAATTTTGACCAATTTCAAGCAGAGAAATGACTTTAAACACACTTATTTTAGTTGAAAAAGTAATAATTCACATCCAACAGTAATTTGCAGTCAAAAGATTAAATGTTAAAATTTCATCAGAATTGACCATTTTGGGAACGTTCGACAGCTCCGCGGTCATCGTTTTTCGTCCAAAAATTGATTTTTGGGACTTTACCAAAAATGATTCAAAATGTCAATTGGATCGTGCCTCATGTTGAATAACCACTTTTTAAACCCTCACAGTGACCAAAATTGCCATTTTTACAGAGTTTTGCTTACTCAGAAGCTTCAATTTTGACCAATTTCAGGGAGAGAAATGACTTTAAACACACTTATTTTAGTTAAAAAAGTAATAATTCACATCCAACAGTAATTTGCAGTCAAAAGATTAAATGTTAAAATTTCATCAGAATTGACCATTTTGGGAACGTTCGACAGCTCCGCGGTCATCGTTTTTCGTCCGAAAATTGATTTTTGGGACTTTACCAAAAATGATTCAAAATGTCAATTGGATCGTGCCTCATGTTGAATAACCACTTTTTAAACCCTCACAGTGACCAAAATTGCCATTTTTACAGAGTTTTGCTTACTCAGAAGCTTCAATTTTGACCAATTTCAGGCAGAGAAATGACTTTAAACACACTTATTTTAGTTGAAAAAGTAATAATTCACATCCAACAGTAATTTGCATTCAAAAGATTAAATGTTAAAATTTCATCAGAATTGATCATTTTGGGAACGTTCGACAGCTCCGCGGTCATCGTTTTTCATCCGAAAATTGATTTTTTGGACTTTACCAAAAATGATTCGAAATGTCAATTGGATCGTGCCTCGTGTTGAATAACCACTTTTTTAAACCCTCACAGTGACCAAAATTGCCATTTTTACAGCGTTTTGCTTACTCAGAAGCTTCAATTTTGACCAATTTCAGGCAGAGAAATGACTTTAAACACACTTATTTTAGTTGAAAAAGTAATAATTCACATCCAACAGTAATTTGCAGTCAAAAGATTAAATGTTAAAATTTCATCAGAATTGACCATTTTGGGAACGTTCGACAGCTCCGCGGTCATCGTTTTTCGTCCGAAAATTGATTTTTTGGACTTTACCAAAAATAATTCAAAATGTCAATTGGATCATGCCTCATGTTGAATAACCACTTTTTAAACCCTCACAGTGACCAAAATTGCCATTTTTACAGAGTTTTGCTTACTCAGAAGCTTCAATTTTGACCAATTTCAGGCACAGAAATGACTTTAAACACACTTATTTTAGTTGAAAAAGTAATAATTCACATCCAACAGTAATTTGCAGTCAAAAGATTAAATGTTAAAATTTAATCAGAATTGACCATTTTGGGAGCGTTCGACAGCTCCGCGGTCATCGTTTTTCGTCCGAAAATTGATTTTTGGGACTTTACCAAAAATGATTCAAAATGTCAATTGGATCGTGCCTCATGTTGAATAACCACTTTTTAAACCCTCACAGTGACCAAAATTGCCATTTTTACAGAGTTTTGCTTACTCAGAAGCTTCAATTTTGACCAATTTCAAGCAGAGAAATGACTTTAAACACACTTATTTTAGTTGAAAAAGTAATATTTCACATCCAACAGTAATTTGCAGTCAAAAGATTAAATGTTAAAATTTCCTCAGAATTGACCATTTTGGGAACGTTCAACAGCTCCGCGGTCATCGTTTTACGTCCGAAAATTGATTTTTTGGACTTTACCTAAAATGATTCAAAATGTCAATTGGATCGTGCCTCATGTTGAATAACCACTTTTTAAACCCTCACAGTGACCAAAATTGCCATTTTTACAGAGTTTTGCTTACTCAGAAGCTTCAATTTTGACCAATTTCAGGCAGAGAAATGACTTTAAACACACTTATTTTAGTTGAAAAAGTAATAATTCACATCCAACAGTAATTTACAGTCAAAAGATTAAATGTTAAAATTTCATCAGAATTGACCATTTTGGGAACGTTCGACAGCTCCGCGGTCATCGTTTTTCGTCCGAAAATTGATTTTTGGGACTTTACCAAAAATGATTCAAAATGTCAATTGGATCGTGCCTCATGTTGAATAACCACTTTTTAACCCTCACAGTGACCAAAATTGCCATTTTTACAGAGTTTTGCTTACTCAGAAGCTTCAATTTTGACCAATTTCAGGCAGAGAAATGACTTTAAACAGACTTATTTTAGTTGAAAAAGTAATATTTCACATCCAACAGTAATTTGCAGTCAAAAGATTAAATGTTAAAATTTCCTCAGAATTGACCATTTTGGGAACGTTCAACAGCTCCGCGGTCATCGTTTTACGTCCGAAAATTGATTTTTTGGACTTTACCTAAAATGATCAAAATGTCAATTGGATCGTGCCTCATGTTGAATAACCACTTTTTAAACCCTCACAGTGACCAAAATTGCCATTTTACAGAGTTTTGCTTACTCAGAAGCTTCAATTTTGACCAATTTCAAGCAGAGAAATGACTTTAAACACACTTATTTTAGTTGAAAAAGTAATAATTCACATCCAACAGTAATTTGCAGTCAAAAGATTAAATGTTAAAATTTCATCAGAATTGACCATTTTGGGAACGTTCGACAGCTCCGCGGTCATCGTTTTTCGTCCAAAAATTGATTTTTGGGACTTTACCAAAAATGATTCAAAATGTCAATTGGATCGTGCCTCATGTTGAATAACCACTTTTTAAACCCTCACAGTGACCAAATTGCCATTTTTACAGAGTTTTGCTTACTCAGAAGCTTCAATTTTGACCAATTTCAAGCAGAGAAATGACTTTAAACACACTTATTTTAGTTGAAAAAGTAATAATTCACATCCAACAGTAATTTGCAGTCAAAAGATTAAATGTTAAAATTTCATCAGAATTGACCATTTTGGGAACGTTCGACAGCTCCGCGGTCATCGTTTTTCGTCCAAAAATTGATTTTTGGGACTTTACCAAAAATGATTCAAAATGTCAATTGGATCGTGCCTCATGTTGAATAACCACTTTTTAAACCCTCACAGTGACCAAAATTGCCATTTTTACAGAGTTTTTGCTTACTCAGAAGCTTCAATTTTGACCAATTTCAGGCAGAGAAATGACTTTAAACACACTTATTTTAGTTGAAAAAGTAATAATTCACATCCAACAGTAATTTGCAGTCAAAAGATTAAATGTTAAAATTTCATCAGAATTGACCATTTGGGAACGTTCGGACAGCTCCGCGGTCATCGTTTTTCGTCCGAAAATTGATTTTTGGGACTTTACCAAAAATGATTCAAAATGTCAATTGGATCGTGCCTCATGTTGAATAACCACTTTTTAAACCCTCACAGTGACCAAAATTGCCATTTTTACAGAGTTTTGCTTACTCAGAAGCTTCAATTTTGACCAATTTCAGGCAGAGAAATGACTTTAAACACAACTTATTTTAGTTGAAAAAGTAATAATTCACATCCAACAGTAATTTGCAGTCAAAAGATTAAATGTTAAAATTTCATCAGAATTGACCATTTTGGGAACGTTCGACAGCTCCGCGGTCATCGTTTTTCGTCCGAAAATTGATTTTTGGACTTTACCAAAAATAATTCAAAATGTCAATTGGATCATGCCTCATGTTGAATAACCACTTTTTAAAACCCTCACAGTGACCAAAATTGCCATTTTTACAGAGTTTTGCTTACTCAGAAGCTTCAATTTTGACCAATTTCAGGCACAGAAATGACTTTAAACACACTTATTTTAGTTGAAAAAGTAATAATTCACATCCAACAGTAATTTGCAGTCAAAAGATTAAATGTTAAAATTTAATCAGAATTGACCATTTTGGGAGCGTTCGACAGCTCCGCGGTCATCGTTTTTCGTCCGAAAATTGATTTTTGGGACTTTACCAAAAATGATTTCAAAATGTCAATTGGATCGTGCCTCATGTTGAATAACCACTTTTTAAACCCTCACAGTGACCAAAATTGCCATTTTTACAGAGTTTTGCTTACTCAGAAGCTTCAATTTTGACCAATTTCAAGCAGAGAAATGACTTTAAACACACTTATTTTAGTTGAAAAAGTAATATTTCACATCCAACAGTAATTTGCAGTCAAAAGATTAAATGTTAAAATTTCCTCAGAATTGACCATTTTGGGAACGTTCAACAGCTCCGCGGTCATCGTTTTACGTCCGAAAATTGATTTTTTGGACTTTACCTAAAATGATTCAAAATGTCAATTGGATCGTGCCTCATGTTGAATAACCACTTTTTAAACCCTCACAGTGACCAAAATTGCCATTTTTACAGAGTTTTGCTTACTCAGAAGCTTCAATTTTGACCAATTTCAGGCAGAGAAGTGACTTTAAACACACTTATTTTAGTTGAAAAAGTAATAATTCACATCCAACAGTAATTTGCAGTCAAAAGATTAAATGTTAAAATTTCATCAGAATTGACCATTTTGGAACGTTCGACAGCTCCGCGGTCATCGTTTTTCGTCCGAAAATTGATTTTTGGGACTTTACCAAAAATGATTCAAAATGTCAATTGGATCGTGCCTCATGTTGAATAACCACTTTTTAAACCCTCACAGTGACCAAAATTGCCATTTTTACAGAGTTTTGCTTACTCAGAAGCTTCAATTTTGACCAATTTCAAGCAGAGAAATGACTTTAAACACACTTATTTTAGTTGAAAAAGTAATAATTCACATCCAACAGTAATTTGCAGTCAAAAGATTAAATGTTAAAATTTCATCAGAATTGACCATTTTGGGAACGTTCGACAGCTCCGCGGTCATCGTTTTTCGTCCAAAAATTGATTTTTGGGACTTTACCAAAAATGATTCAAAATGTCAATTGGATCGTGCCTCATGTTGAATAACCACTTTTTAAACCCTCACAGTGACCAAAATTGCCATTTTTACAGAGTTTTGCTTACTCAGAAGCTTCAATTTTGACCCAATTTCAGGCAGAGAAATGACTTTAAACACACTTATTTTAGTTGAAAAAGTAATAATTCACATCCAACAGTAATTTGCATTCAAAAGATTAAATGTTAAAATTTCATCAGAATTGACCATTTTGGGAACGTTCGACAGCTCCGCGGTCATCGTTTTTCGTCCGAAAATTGCTTTTTTGACTTTACCAAAAATGATTCAAAATGTCAATTGGATCATGCCTCATGTTGAATAACCACTTTTTTAAACCCTCACAGTGACCAAAATTGCCATTTTTACAGAGTTTTGCTTACTCAGAAGCTTCAATTTTGACCAATTTCAGCCACAGAATTACTTTAAACACACTTATTTTAGTTGAAAAAGTAATAATTCACATCCAACAGTAATTTGCAGTCAAAAGATTAAATGTTAAAATTTCATCAGAATTGACCATTTTGGGAACGTTCGACAGCTCCGCGGTCATCGTTTTTCGTCCGAAAATTGATTTTTTGGACTTTACCAAAAATGATTCAAAATGTCAATTGGATCATGCCTCATGTTGAATAACCACTTTTTAAACCCTCACAGTGACCAAAATTGCCATTTTTACAGAGTTTTGCTTACTCAGAAGCTTCAATTTTGACCAATTTCAGGCACAGAAATTACTTTAAACACACTTATTTTAGTTGAAAAAGTAATAATTCACATCTAATTTGCAGTCAAAAGATTAAATGTTAAAATTTCCTCAGAATTGACCATTTTGGGAACGTTCGACAGCTCCGCGGTCATCGTTTTTCGTCCGAAAATTGATTTTTTGGACTTTACCAAAAATGATTCAAAATGTCAATTGGATCATGCCTCATGTTGAATAACCACTTTTTAAACCCTCACAGTGACCAAAATTGCCATTTTTACAGAGTTTTGCTTACTCAGAAGCTTCAATTTTGACCAATTTCAAGCAGAGAAATGACTTTAAACACACTTATTTTAGTTGAAAAAGTAATAATTCACATCCAACAGTAATTTGCAGTCAAAAGATTAAATGTTAAAATTTCATCAGAATTGACCATTTTGGGAACGTTCGACAGCTCCGCGGTCATCGTTTTTCGTCCAAAAATAGATTTTTGGGACTTTACCAAAAATGATTCAAAATGTCAATTGGATCGTGCCTCATGTTGAATAACCACTTTTTAAACCCTCACAGTAACCAAAATTGCCATTTTTACAGAGTTTTGCTTACTCAGAAGCTTCAATTTTGACCAATTTCAGGCAGAGAAATGACTTTAAACACACTTATTTTAGTTGAAAAAGTAATAATTCACATCCAACAGTACTTTGCAGTCAAAAGATTAAATGTTAAAATTTCATCAGAATTGACCATTTTGGGAACGTTCGACAGCTCCGCGGTCATCGTTTTTCGTCCGAAAATTGATTTTTGGGACTTTACCAAAAATGATTCAAAATGTCAATTGGATCGTGCCTCATGTTGAATAACCACTTTTTAAACCCTCACAGTGACCAAAATTGCCATTTTTACAGAGTTTTGCTTACTCAGAAGCTTCAATTTTGACCAATTTCAGGCAGAGAAATTACTTTAAACACACTTATTTTAGTTGAAAAAGTAATGATTCACATCCAACAGTAATTTGCAGTCAAAAGATTAAATGTTAAAATTTCATCAGAATTGACCATTTTGGGAACGTTCGACAGCTCCGCGGTCATCGTTTTTCGTCCGAAAATTGATTTTTTGGACTTTACCAAAAATGATTCAAAATGTCAATTGGATCATGCCTCATGTTGAATAACCACTTTTTAAACCCTCACAGTGACCAAAATTGCCATTTTTACAGAGTTTTGCTTACTCAGAAGCTTCAATTTTGACCAATTTCAGGCACAGAAATTACTTTAAACACACTTATTTTAGTTGAAAAAGTAATAATTCACATCCAACAGTAATTTGCAGTCAAAAGATTAAATGTTAAAATTTCCTCAGAATTGACCATTTTGGGAACGTTCAACAGCTCCGCGGTCATCGTTTTACGTCCGAAAATTGATTTTTTGGACTTCACCTAAAATGATTCAAAATGTCAATTGGATCGTGCCTCATGTTGAATAACCACTTTTTAAACCCTCACAGTGACCAAAATTGCCATTTTTACAGAGTTTTGCTTACTCAGAAGCTTCAATTTTGACCAATTTCAGGCAGAGAAATGACTTTAAACACACTTATTTTAGTTGAAAAAGTAATAATTCACATCCAACAGTAATTTGCAGTCAAAAGATTAAATGTTAAAATTTCATCAGAATTGACCATTTTGGGAACGTTCGACAGCTCCGCGGTCATCGTTTTTCGTCCGAAAATTGATTTTTGGGACTTTACCAAAAATGATTCAAAATGTCAATTGGATCGTGCCTCATGTTGAATAACCACTTTTTAAACCCTCACAGTGACCAAAATTGCCATTTTTACAGAGTTTTGCTTACTCAGAAGCTTCAATTTTGACCAATTTCAGGCAGAGAAATGACTTTAAACAGACTTATTTTAGTTGAAAAAGTAATATTTCACATCCAACAGTAATTTGCAGTCAAAAGATTAAATGTTAAAATTTCCTCAGAATTGACCATTTTGGGAACGTTCAACAGCTCCGCGGTCATCGTTTTACGTCCGAAAATTGATTTTTTGGACTTTACCTAAAATGATTCAAAATGTCAATTGGATCGTGCCTCATGTTGAATAACCACTTTTTAAACCCTCACAGTGACCAAAATTGCCATTTTTACAGAGTTTTGCTTACTCAGAAGCTTCAATTTTGACCAATTTCAAGCAGAGAAATGACTTTAAACACACTTATTTTAGTTGAAAAAGTAATAATTCACATCCAACAGTAATTTGCAGTCAAAAGATTAAATGTTAAAATTTCATCAGAATTGACCATTTTGGGAACGTTCGACAGCTCCGCGGTCATCGTTTTTCGTCCAAAAATTGATTTTTGGACTTTACCAAAAATGATTCAAAATGTCAATTGGATCGTGCCTCATGTTGAATAACCACTTTTTAAACCCTCACAGTGACCAAAATTGCCATTTTTACAGAGTTTTGCTTACTCAGAAGCTTCAATTTTGACCAATTTCAGGCAGAGAAATGACTTTAAACACACTTATTTTAGTTGAAAAAGTAATAATTCACATCCAACAGTAATTTGCAGTCAAAAGATTAAATGTTAAAATTTCATCAGAATTGACCATTTTGGGAACGTTCGACAGCTCCGCGGTCATCGTTTTTCGTCCAAAAAATAGATTTTTGGGACTTTACCAAAAATGATTCAAAATGTCAATTGGATCGTGCCTCATGTTGAATAACCACTTTTTAAACCCTCACAGTAACCAAAATTGCCATTTTTACAGAGTTTTGCTTACTCAGAAGCTTCAATTTTGACCAATTTCAGGCAGAGAAATGACTTTAAACACACTTATTTTAGTTGAAAAAGTAATAATTCACATCCAACAGTAATTTGCAGTCAAAAGATTAAATGTTAAAATTTCATCAGAATTGACCATTTTGGGAACGTTCGACAGCTCCGCGGTCATCGTTTTTCGTCCGAAAATTGATTTTTGGGACTTTACCAAAAATGATTCAAAATGTCAATTGGATCGTGCCTCATGTTGAATAACCACTTTTTAAACCCTCACAGTGACCAAAATTGCCATTTTTACAGAGTTTTGCTTACTCAGAAGCTTCAATTTTGACCAATTTCAGGCAGAGAAATGACTTTAAACACACTTATTTTAGTTGAAAAAGTAATAATTCACATCCAACAGTAATTTGCAGTCAAAAGATTAAATGTTAAAATTTCCTCAGAATTGACCATTTTGGGAACGTTCAACAGCTCCGCGGTCATCGTTTTACGTCCGAAAATTGATTTTTTGGACTTCACCTAAAATGATTCAAAATGTCAATTGGATCGTGCCTCATGTTGAATAACCACTTTTTAAACCCTCACAGTGACCAAAATTGCCATTTTTACAGAGTTTTGCTTACTCAGAAGCTTCAATTTTGACCAATTTCAGGCAGAGAAATGACTTTAAACACACTTATTTTAGTTGAAAAAGTAATAATTCACATCCAACAGTAATTTGCAGTCAAAAGATTAAATGTTAAAATTTCATCAGAATTGACCATTTTGGGAACGTTCGACAGCTCCGCGGTCATCGTTTTTCGTCCGAAAATTGATTTTTGGGACTTTACCAAAAATGATTCAAAATGTCAATTGGATCGTGCCTCATGTTGAATAACCACTTTTTAAACCCTCACAGTGACCAAAATTGCCATTTTTACAGAGTTTTGCTTACTCAGAAGCTTCAATTTTGACCAATTTCAGGCAGAGAAATGACTTTAAACAGACTTATTTTAGTTGAAAAAGTAATATTTCACATCCAACAGTAATTTGCAGTCAAAAGATTAAATGTTGAAATTTCCTCAGAATTGACCATTTTGGTTCAACAGCTCCGCGGTCATCGTTTTACGTCGAAAATTGATTTTTTGGACTTTACCTAAAATGATTCAAAATGTCAATTGGATCGTGCCTCATGTTGAATAACCACTTTTTAAACCCTCACAGTGACCAAAATTGCCATTTTTACAGAGTTTTGCTTACTCAGAAGCTTCAATTTTGACCAATTTCAAGCAGAGAAATGACTTTAAACACACTTATTTTAGTTGAAAAAGTAATAATTCACATCCAACAGTAATTTGCAGTCAAAAGATTAAATGTTAAAATTTCATCAGAATTGACCATTTTGGGAACGTTCGACAGCTCCGCGGTCATCGTTTTTCGTCCAAAAATTGATTTTTGGGACTTTACCAAAAATGATTCAAAATGTCAATTGGATCGTGCCTCATGTTGAATAACCACTTTTTAAACCCTCACAGTGACCAAAATTGCCATTTTTACAGAGTTTTGCTTACTCAGAAGCTTCAATTTTGACCAATTTCAGGCAGAGAAATGACTTTAAACACACTTATTTTAGTTGAAAAAGTAATAATTCACATCCAACAGTAATTTGCATTCAAAAGATTAAATGTTAAAATTTCATCAGAATTGACCATTTTGGGAACGTTCGACAGCTCCGCGGTCATCGTTTTTCGTCCGAAAATTGATTTTTTGGACTTTACCAAAAATGATTCAAAATGTCAATTGGATCATGCCTCATGTTGAATAACCACTTTTTAAACCCTCACAGTGACCAAAATTGCCATTTTTACAGAGTTTTGCTTACTCAGAAGCTTCAATTTTGACCAATTTCAGGCACAGAAATGACTTTAAACACACTTATTTTAGTTGAAAAAGTAATAATTCACATCCAACAGTAATTTGCAGTCAAAAGATTAAATGTTAAAATTTCCTCAGAATTGACCATTTTGGGAACGTTCGACAGCTCCGCGGTCATCGTTTTTCGTCCGAAAATTGATTTTTTGGACTTTACCAAAAATGATTCAAAATGTCAATTGGATCATGCCTCATGTTGAATAACCACTTTTTAAACCCTCACAGTGACCAAAATGGCAATTTTACAGAGTTTTGCTTACTCAGAAGCTTCAATTTTGACCAATTTCAAGCAGAGAAATGACGTTAAACACACTTATTTTAGTTGAAAAAGTAATAATTCACATCCAACAGTAATTTGCAGTCAAAAGATTAAATGTTAAAATTTCATCAGAATTGACCATTTTGGGAACGTTCGACAGCTCCGCGGTCATCGTTTTTCGTCCAAAAATAGATTTTTGGGACTTTACCAAAAATGATTCAAAATGTCAATTGGATCGTGCCTCATGTTGAATAACCACTTTTTAAACCCTCACAGTAACCAAAATTGCCATTTTTACAGAGTTTTGCTTACTCAGAAGCTTCAATTTTGACCAATTTCAGGCAGAGAAATGACTTTAAACACACTTATTTTAGTTGAAAAAGTAATAATTCACATCCAACAGTAATTTGCAGTCAAAAGATTAAATGTTAAAATTTCATCAGAATTGACCATTTTGGGAACGTTCGACAGCTCCGCGGTCATCGTTTTTCGTCCGAAAATTGATTTTTGGGACTTTACCAAAAATGATTCAAAATGTCAATTGGATCGTGCCTCATGTTGAATAACCACTTTTTAAACCCTCACAGTGACCAAAATTGCCATTTTTACAGAGTTTTGCTTACTCAGAAGCTTCAATTTTGACCAATTTCAGGCACAGAAATTACTTTAAACACACTTATTTTAGTTGAAAAAGTAATAATTCACATCCAACAGTAATTTGCATTCAAAAGATTAAATGTTAAAATTTCATCAGAATTGACCATTTTGGGAACGTTCGACAGCTCCGCGGTCATCGTTTTTCGTCCGAAAATTGATTTTTTGGACTTTACCAAAAATGATTCAAAATGTCAATTGGATCATGCCTCATGTTGAATAACCACTTTTTAAACCCTCACAGTGACCAAAATTGCCATTTTTACAGAGTTTTGCTTACTCAGAAGCTTCAATTTTGACCAATTTCAGGCACAGAAATTACTTTAAACACACTTATTTTAGTTGAAAAAGTAATATTTCACATCCAACAGTAATTTGCAGTCAAAAGATTAAATGTTAAAATTTCCTCAGAATTGACCATTTTGGGAACGTTCAACAGCTCCGCGGTCATCGTTTTACGTCCGAAAATTGATTTTTGGGACTTTACCTAAAATGATTCAAAATGTCAATTGGATCGTGCCTCATGTTGAATAACCACTTTTTAAACCCTCACAGTGACCAAAATTGCCATTTTTACAGAGTTTTGCTTACTCAGAAGCTTCAATTTTGACCAATTTCAAGCAGAGAAATGACTTTAAACACACTTATTTTAGTTGAAAAAGTAATAATTCACATCCAACAGTAATTTGCAGTCAAAAGATTAAATGTTAAAATTTCATCAGAATTGACCATTTTGGGAACGTTCGACAGCTCCGCGGTCATCGTTTTTCGTCCAAAAATTGATTTTTGGGACTTTACCAAAAATGATTCAAAATGTCAATTGGATCGTGCCTCATGTTGAATAACCACTTTTTAAACCCTCACAGTGACCAAAATTGCCATTTTTACAGAGTTTTGCTTACTCAGAAGCTTCAATTTTGACCAATTTCAGGCAGAGAAATGACTTTAAACACACTTCTTTTAGTTGAAAAAGTAATAATTCACATCCAACAGTAATTTGCATTCAAAAGATTAAATGTTAAAATTTCATCAGAATTGACCATTTTGGGAACGTTCGACAGCTCCGCGGTCATCGTTTTTCGTCCGAAAATTGATTTTTTGGACTTTACCAAAAATGATTCAAAATGTCAATTGGATCATGCCTCATGTTGAATAACCACTTTTTAAACCCTCACAGTGACCAAAATTGCCATTTTTACAGAGTTTTGCTTACTCAGAAGCTTCAATTTTGACCAATTTCAGGCACAGAAATTACTTTAAACACACTTATTTTAGTTGAAAAAGTAATAATTCACATCCAACAGTAATTTGCAGTCAAAAGATTAAATGTTAAAATTTCATCAGAATTGACCATTTTGGGAACGTTCGACAGCTCCGCGGTCATCGTTTTTCGTCCGAAAATTGATTTTTTGGACTTTACCAAAAATGATTCAAAATGTCAATTGGATCATGCCTCATGTTGAATAACCACTTTTTAAACCCTCACAGTGACCAAAATTGCCATTTTTACAGAGTTTTGCTTACTCAGAAGCTTCAATTTTGACCAATTTCAGGCACAGAAATTACTTTAAACACACTTATTTTAGTTGAAAAAGTAATAATTCACATCCAACAGTAATTTGCAGTCAAAAGATTAAATGTTAAAATTTCCTCAGAATTGACCATTTTGGGAACGTTCGACAGCTCCGCGGTCATCGTTTTTCGTCCGAAAATTGATTTTTTGGACTTTACCAAAAATGATTCAAAATGTCAATTGGATCATGCCTCATGTTGAATAACCACTTTTTAAACCCTCACAGTGACCAAAATTGCAATTTTTACAGAGTTTTGCTTACTCAGAAGCTTCAATTTTGACCAATTTCAAGCAGAGAAATGACTTTAAACACACTTATTTTAGTTGAAAAAGTAATAATTCACATCCAACAGTAATTTGCAGTCAAAAGATTAAATGTTAAAATTTCATCAGAATTGACCATTTTGGGAACGTTCGACAGCTCCGCGGTCATCGTTTTTCGTCCAAAAATAGATTTTTGGGACTTTACCAAAAATGATTCAAAATGTCAATTGGATCGTGCCTCATGTTGAATAACCACTTTTTAAACCCTCACAGTAACCAAAATTGCCATTTTTACAGAGTTTTGCTTACTCAGAAGCTTCAATTTTGACCAATTTCAGGCAGAGAAATGACTTTAAACACACTTATTTTAGTTGAAAAAGTAATAATTCACATCCAACAGTACTTTGCAGTCAAAAGATTAAATGTTAAAATTTCATCAGAATTGACCATTTTGGGAACGTTCGACAGCTCCGCGGTCATCGTTTTTCGTCCGAAAATTGATTTTTGGGACTTTACCAAAAATGATTCAAAATGTCAATTGGATCGTGCCTCATGTTGAATAACCACTTTTTAAACCCTCACAGTGACCAAAATTGCCATTTTTACAGAGTTTTGCTTACTCAGAAGCTTCAATTTTGACCAATTTCAGGCAGAGAAATGACTTTAAACACACTTATTTTAGTTGAAAAAGTAATAATTCACATCCAACAGTAATTTGCAGTCAAAAGATTAAATGTTAAAATTTCCTCAGAATTGACCATTTTGGGAACGTTCAACAGCTCCGCGGTCATCGTTTTACGTCCGAAAATTGATTTTTTGGACTTTACCTAAAATGATTCAAAATGTCAATTGGATCGTGCCTCATGTTGAATAACCACTTTTTAAACCCTCACAGTGACCAAAATTGCCATTTTTACAGAATTTTGCTTACTCAGAAGCTTCAATTTTGACCAATTTCAGGCAGAGAAATGACTTTAAACAGACTTATTTTAGTTGAAAAAGTAATATTTCACATCCAATAGTAATTTGCAGTCAAAAGATTAAATGTTAAAATTTCATCAGAATTGACCATTTTGGGAACGTTCAACAGCTCCGCGGTCATCGTTTTACGTCCGAAAATTGATTTTTTGGACTTTACCTAAAATGATTCAAAATGTCAATTGGATCGTGCCTCATGTTGAATAACCACTTTTTAAACCCTCACAGTGACCAAAATTGCCATTTTTACAGAGTTTTGCTTACTCAGAAGCTTCAATTTTGACCAATTTCAAGCAGAGAAATGACTTTAAACACACTTATTTTAGTTGAAAAAGTAATAATTCACATCCAACAGTAATTTGCAGTCAAAAGATTAAATGTTAAAATTTCATCAGAATTGACCATTTTGGGAACGTTCGACAGCTCCGCGGTCATCGTTTTTCGTCCAAAAATTGGTTTTTGGGACTTTACCAAAAATGATTCAAAATGTCAATTGGATCGTGCCTCATGTTGAATAACCACTTTTTAAACCCTCACAGTGACCAAAATTGCCATTTTTACAGAGTTTTGCTTACTCAGAAGCTTCAATTTTGACCAATTTCAGGCAGAGAAATGACTTTAAACACACTTATTTCAGTTGAAAAAGTAATAATTCACATCCAACAGTAATTTGCATTCAAAAGATTAAATGTTAAAATTTCATCAGAATTGACCATTTTGGGAACGTTCGACAGCTCCGCGGTCATCGTTTTTCGTCCGAAAATTGATTTTTTGGACTTTACCAAAAATGATTCAAAATGTCAATTGGATCATGCCTCATGTTGAATAACCACTTTTTAAACCCTCACAGTGACCAAAATTGCCATTTTTACAGAGTTTTGCTTACTCAGAAGCTTCAATTTTGACCAATTTCAGGCACAGAAATTACTTTAAACACACTTATTTTAGTTGAAAAAGTAATAATTCACATCCAACAGTAATTTGCAGTCAAAAGATTAAATGTTACAATTTCATCAGAATTGACCATTTTGGGAACGTTCGACAGCTCCGCGGTCATCGTTTTTCGTCCGAAAATTGATTTTTTGGACTTTACCAAAAATGATTCAAAATGTCAATTGGATCATGCCTCATGTTGAATAACCACTTTTTAAACCCTCACAGTGACCAAAATTGCCATTTTTACAGAGTTTTGCTTACTCAGAAGCTTCAATTTTGACCAATTTCAAGCAGAGAAATGACTTTAAACACACTTATTTTAGTTGAAAAAGTAATAATTCACATCCAACAGTAATTTGCAGTCAAAAGATTAAATGTTAAAATTTCATCAGAATTGACCATTTTGGGAACGTTCGACAGCTCCGCGGTCATCGTTTTTCGTCCAAAAATAGATTTTTGGGACTTTACCAAAAATGATTCAAAATGTCAATTGGATCGTGCCTCATGTTGAATAACCACTTTTTAAACCCTCACAGTAACCAAAATTGCCATTTTTACAGAGTTTTGCTTACTCAGAAGCTTCAATTTTGACCAATTTCAGGCAGAGAAATGACTTTAAACACACTTATTTTAGTTGAAAAAGTAATAATTCACATCCAACAGTAATTTGCATTCAAAAGATTAAATGTTAAAATTTCATCAGAATTGACCATTTTGGGAACGTTCGACAGCTCCGCGGTCATCGTTTTTCGTCCGAAAATTGATTTTTTGGACTTTACCAAAAATGATTCAAAATGTCAATTGGATCATGCCTCATGTTGAATAACCACTTTTTAAACCCTCACAGTGACCAAAATTGCCATTTTTACAGAGTTTTGCTTACTCAGAAGCTTCAATTTTGACCAATTTCAGGCAGAGAAATGACTTTAAACACACTTATTTTAGTTAAGAAAAGTAATAATTCACATCCAACAGTAATTTGCAGTCAAAAGATTAAATGTTAAAATTTCATCAGAATTGACCATTTTGGGAACGTTCGACAGCTCCGCGGTCATCGTTTTTCGTCCGAAAATTGATTTTTTGGACTTTACCAAAAATGATTCAAAATGTCAATTGGATCATGCCTCATGTTGAATAACCACTTTTTAAACCCTCACAGTGACCAAAATTGCCATTTTTACAGAGTTTTGCTTACTCAGAAGCTTCAATTTTGACCAATTTCAAGCAGAGAAATGACTTTAAACACACTTATTTTAGTTGAAAAAGTAATAATTCACATCCAACAGTAATTTGCAGTCAAAAGATTAAATGTTAAAATTTCATCAGAATTGACCATTTTGGGAACGTTCGACAGCTCCGCGGTCATCGTTTTTCGTCCAAAAATAGATTTTTGGGACTTTACCAAAAATGATTCAAAATGTCAATTGGATCGTGCCTCATGTTGAATAACCACTTTTTAAACCCTCACAGTAACCAAAATTGCCATTTTTACAGAGTTTTGCTTACTCAGAAGCTTCAATTTTGACCAATTTCAGGCAGAGAAATGACTTTAAACACACTTATTTTAGTTGAAAAAGTAATAATTCACATCCAACAGTAATTTGCATTCAAAAGATTAAATGTTAAAATTTCATCAGAATTGACCATTTTGGGAACGTTCGACAGCGCCGCGGTCATCGTTTTTCGTCCGAAAATTGATTTTTTGGACTTTACCAAAAATGAATCAAAATGTCAATTGGATCATGCCTCATGTTGAATAACCACTTTTTAAACCCTCACAGTGACCAAAATTGCCATTTTTACAGAGTTTTGCTCACTCAGAAGCTTCAATTTTGACCAATTTCAGGCACAGAAATTACTTTAAACACACTTATTTTAGTTGAAAAAGTAATAATTCACATCCAACAGTAATTTGCAGTCAAAAGATTAAATGTTAAAATTTAATCAGAATTGACCATTTTGGGAACGTTCGACAGCTCCGCGGTCATCGTTTTACGTCCGAAAATTGATTTTTTGGACTTTACCAAAAATGATTCAAAATGTCAATTGGATCGTGCCTCATGTTGAATAACCACTTTTTAAACCCTCACAGTGACCAAAATTGCCATTTTTACAGAGTTTTGCTTACTCAGAAGCTTCAATTTTGACCAATTTCAGGCACAGAAATGACTTTAAATACACTTATTTTAGTTGAAAAGGTAATAATTCACATCCAACAGTAATTTGCAGTCAAAAGATTAAATGTTAAAATTTCATCAGAATTGACCATTTTGGGAACGTTCGACAGCTCCGCGGTCATCGTTTTTCGTCCGAAAATTAATTTTTTGGTCTTTACCAAAAATGATTCAAAATGTCAATTGGATCATGCCTCATGTTGAATAACCACTTTTTAAACCCTCACAGTGATCAAAATTGCCATTTTGACAGAGTTTTTCTTACTCAGAAGCTTCAATTTTGACCAATTTCAAGCAGAGAAATGACTTTAAACACACTTATTTTAGTTGAAAAAGTAATAATTCACATCCAACAGTAATTTGCAGTCAAAAGATTAAATGTTAAAATTTCATCAGAATTGACCATTTTGGGAACGTTCGACAGCTCCGCGGTCATCGTTTTTCGTCCGAAAATTGATTTTTGGGACTTTACCAAAAATGATTCAAAATGTCAATTGGATCGTGCCTCATGTTGAATACCCACTTTTTAAACCCTCACAGTGACCAAAATTGCCATTTTTACAGAGTTTTGCTTACTCAGAAGCTTCAATTTTGACCAATTTCAGGCACAGAAATTACTTTAAATACACTTATTTTAGTTGAAAAAGTAATAATTCACATCCAACAGTAATTTGCAGTCAAAAGATTAAATGTTAAAATTTCCTCAGAATTGACCATTTTGGGAACGTTCGACAGCTCCGCGGTCATTGTTTTTCATCCGAAAATTGATTTTTGGGATTTACCAAAAATGATTCAAAAAGTCAATTGGATCATGCCTCATGTTGAATAACCACTTTTTAAACCCTCACAGTGACCAAAAATGCCATTTTTACAGCGTTTTGCTTACTCAGAAGCTTCAATTTTGACCAATTTCAGGCAGAAAAATTACTTTAAACACACTTATTTTAGTTGAAAAAGTAATAATTCACATCCAACAGTAATTTGCAGTCAAAAGATTAAATGTTAAAATTTCATCAGAATTGACCATTGTGGGAACGTTCGACAGCTCCGCGGTCATCGTTTTTCGTCCGAAAATTGATTTTTGGGACTTTACCAAAAATTATTCAAAATGTCAATTGGATCGTGCCTCATGTTGAATAACCACTTTTTAAACCCTCACAGTGACCAAAATTGCCATTTTTACAGAGTTTTGCTTACTCAGAAGCTTCAATTTTGACCAATTTCAGGCACAGAAATGACTTTAAATACACTTATTTTAGTTGAAAAGGTAATAATTCACATCCAACAGTAATTTGCAGTCAAAAGATTAAATGTTAAAATTTCATCAGAATTGACCATTTTGGGAACGTTCAACAGCTCCGCGGTCATCGTTTTTCATCCGAAAATTTATTTTTTGGTCTTTACCAAAAATGATTCAAAATGTCAATTGGATCGTGCCTCATGTTGAATAACCACTTTTTAAACCCTCACAGTGACCAAAATTGCCATTTTTACAGAGTTTTGCTTACTCAGAAGCTTCAATTTTGACCAATTTCAGGCAGAGAAATGACTTTAAACACACTTATTTTAGTTGAAAAAGTAATATTTCACATCCAACAGTAATTTGCAGTCAAAAGATTAAATGTTAAAATTTCCTCATAATTGACCATTTTGGGAACGTTCAACAGCTCCGCGGTCATCGTTTTACGTCCGAAAATTGATTTTTTGGACTTTACCAAAAATGATTCAAAATGTCAATTGGATCGTGCCTCATGTTGAATAACCACTTTTTAAACCCTCACAGTGACCAAAATTGCCATTTTTACAGAGTTTTGCTTACTCAGAAGCTTCAATTTTGACCAATTTCAGGCAGAGAAATGACTTTAAACACACTTATTTTAGTTGAAAAAGTAATATTTCACATCCAACAGTAATTTGCAGTCAAAAGATTAAATGTTAAAATTTCCTCAGAATTGACCATTTTGGGAACGTTCAACAGCTCCGCGGTCATCGTTTTACGTCCGAAAATTGATTTTTTGGACTTTACCTAAAATGATTCAAAATGGCAATTGGATCGTGCCTCATGTTGAATACCCACTTTTTAAACCCTCACAGTGACCAAAATTGCCATTTTTACAGAGTTTTGCTTACTCAGAAGCTTCAATTTTGACCAATTTCAGGCAGAGAAATGACTTTAAACACACTTATTTTAGTTGAAAAAGTAATAATTCACATCCAACAGTAATTTGCATTCAAAAGATTAAATGTTAAAATTTCATCAGAATTGACCATTTTGGGAACGTTCGACAGCTCCGCGGTCATCGTTTTTCGTCCGAAAATTGATTTTTTGGACTTTACCAAAAATGATTCAAAATGTCAATTGGATCATGCCTCATGTTGAATAACCACTTTTTAAACCCTCACAGTGACCAAAATTGCCATTTTTACAGAGTTTTGCTTACTCAGAAGCTTCAATTTTGACCAATTTCAGGCACAGAAATTACTTTAAACACACTTATTTTAGTTGAAAAAGTAATAATTCACATCCAACAGTAATTTGCAGTCAAAAGATTAAATGTTAAAATTTCATCAGAATTGACCATTTTGGGAACGTTCGACAGCTCCGCGGTCATCGTTTTTCGTCCGAAAATTGATTTTTTGGACTTTACCAAAAATGATTCAAAATGTCAATTGGATCATGCCTCATGTTGAATAACCACTTTTTAAACCCTCACAGTGACCAAAATTGCCATTTTTACAGAGTTTTGCTTACTCAGAAGCTTCAATTTTGACCAATTTCAAGCAGAGAAATGACTTTAAACACACTTATTTTAGTTGAAAAAGTAATAATTCACATCCAACAGTAATTTGCAGTCAAAAGATTAAATGTTAAAATTTCATCAGAATTGACCATTTTGGGAACGTTCGACAGCTCCGCGGTCATCGTTTTTCGTCCAAAAATTGATTTTTGGGACTTTACCAAAAATGATTCAAAATGTCAATTGGATCGTGCCTCATGTTGAATAACCACTTTTTAAACCCTCACAGTGACCAAAATTGCCATTTTTACAGAGTTTTGCTTACTCAGAAGCTTCAATTTTGCCCAATTTCAGGCAGAGAAATGACTTTAAACACACTTATTTTAGTTGAAAAAGTAATAATTCACATCCAACAGTAATTTGCAGTCAAAAGATTAAATGTTAAAATTTCATCAGAATTGACCATTTTGGGAACGTTCGACAGCTCCGCGGTCATCGTTTTTCGTCCGAAAATTGATTTTTGGGACTTTACCAAAAATGATTCAAAATGTCAATTGGATCGTGCCTCATGTTGAATAACCACTTTTTAAACCCTCACAGTGACCAAAATTGCCATTTTTACAGAGTTTTGCTTACTCAGAAGCTTCAATTTTGACCAATTTCAGGCAGAGAAATGACTTTAAACACACTTATTTTAGTTGAAAAAGTAATATTTCACATCCAACAGTAATTTGCAGTCAAAAGATTAAATGTTAAAATTTCCTCATAATTGACCATTTTGGGAACGTTCAACAGCTCCGCGGTCATCGTTTTACGTCCGAAAATTGATTTTTTGGACTTTACCAAAAATGATTCAAAATGTCAATTGGATCGTGCCTCATGTTGAATAACCACTTTTTAAACCCTCACAGTGACCAAAATTGCCATTTTTACAGAGTTTTGCTTACTCAGAAGCTTCAATTTTGACCAATTTCAGGCAGAGAAATGACTTTAAACACACTTATTTTAGTTGAAAAAGTAATATTTCACATCCAACAGTAATTTGCAGTCAAAAGATTAAATGTTAAAATTTCCTCAGAATTGACCATTTTGGGAACGTTCAACAGCTCCGCGGTCATCGTTTTACGTCCGAAAATTGATTTTTTGGACTTTACCTAAAATGATTCAAAATGGCAATTGGATCGTGCCTCATGTTGAATACCCACTTTTTAAACCCTCACAGTGACCAAAATTGCCATTTTTACAGAGTTTTGCTTACTCAGAAGCTTCAATTTTGACCAATTTCAGGCAGAGAAATGACTTTAAACACACTTATTTTAGTTGAAAAAGTAATAATTCACATCCAACAGTAATTTGCATTCAAAAGATTAAATGTTAAAATTTCATCAGAATTGACCATTTTGGGAACGTTCGACAGCTCCGCGGTCATCGTTTTTCGTCCGAAAATTGATTTTTTGGACTTTACCAAAAATGATTCAAAATGTCAATTGGATCATGCCTCATGTTGAATAACCACTTTTTAAACCCTCACAGTGACCAAAATTGCCATTTTTACAGAGTTTTGCTTACTCAGAAGCTTCAATTTTGACCAATTTCAGGCACAGAAATTACTTTAAACACACTTATTTTAGTTGAAAAAGTAATAATTCACATCCAACAGTAATTTGCAGTCAAAAGATTAAATGTTAAAATTTCATCAGAATTGACCATTTTGGGAACGTTCGACAGCTCCGCGGTCATCGTTTTTCGTCCGAAAATTGATTTTTTGGACTTTACCAAAAATGATTCAAAATGTCAATTGGATCATGCCTCATGTTGAATAACCACTTTTTAAACCCTCACAGTGACCAAAATTGCCATTTTTACAGAGTTTTGCTTACTCAGAAGCTTCAATTTTGACCAATTTCAAGCAGAGAAATGACTTTAAACACACTTATTTTAGTTGAAAAAGTAATAATTCACATCCAACAGTAATTTGCAGTCAAAAGATTAAATGTTAAAATTTCATCAGAATTGACCATTTTGGGAACGTTCGACAGCTCCGCGGTCATCGTTTTTCGTCCAAAAATTGATTTTTGGGACTTTACCAAAAATGATTCAAAATGTCAATTGGATCGTGCCTCATGTTGAATAACCACTTTTTAAACCCTCACAGTGACCAAAATTGCCATTTTTACAGAGTTTTGCTTACTCAGAAGCTTCAATTTTGCCCAATTTCAGGCAGAGAAATGACTTTAAACACACTTATTTTAGTTGAAAAAGTAATAATTCACATCCAACAGTAATTTGCAGTCAAAAGATTAAATGTTAAAATTTCATCAGAATTGACCATTTTGGGAACGTTCGACAGCTCCGCGGTCATCGTTTTTCGTCCGAAAATTGATTTTTGGGACTTTACCAAAAATGATTCAAAATGTCAATTGGATCGTGCCTCATGTTGAATAACCACTTTTTAAACCCTCACAGTGACCAAAATTGCCATTTTTACAGAGTTTTGCTTACTCAGAAGCTTCAATTTTGACCAATTTCAGGCAGAGAAATGACTTTATACACACTTATTTTAGTTGAAAAAGTAATAATTCACATCCAACAGTAATTTGCAGTCAAAAGATTAAATGTTAAAATTTCATCAGAATTGACCATTTTGGGAACGTTCGACAGCTCCGCGGTCATCGTTTTTCGTCCGAAAATAGATTTTTTGGACTTTACCAAAAATGATTCAAAATGTCAATTGGATCGTGACTCATGTTGAATAACCACTTTTTAAACCCTCACAGTGACCAAAATTGCCATTTTTACAGAGTTTTGCTTACTCAGAAGCTTCAATTTTGACCAATTTCAGGCACAGAAATGACTTTAAACACACTTATTTTAGTTGAAAAAGTAATAATTCACATCCAACAGTAATTTGCAGTCAAAAGATTAAATGTTAAAATTTAATCAGAATTGACCATTTTGGGAGCGTTCGACAGCTCCGCGGTCATCGTTTTTCGTCCGAAAATTGATTTTTGGGACTTTACCAAAAATGATTCAAAATGTCAATTGGATCGTGCCTCATGTTGAATAACCACTTTTTAAACCCTCACAGTGACCAAAATTGCCATTTTTACAGAGTTTTGCTTACTCAGAAGCTTCAATTTTGACCAATTTCAGGCAGAGAAATGACTTTAAATACACTTATTTTAGTTGAAAAGGTAATAATTCACATCCAACAGTAATTTGCAGTCAAAAGATTAAATGTTAAAATTTCATCAGAATTTACCATTTTGGGAACGTTCAACAGCTCCGCGGTCATCGTTTTTCATCCGAAAATTTATTTTTGGGTCTTTACCAAAAATGATTCAAAATGTCAATTGGATCGTGCCTCATGTTGAATAACCACTTTTTAAACCCTCACAGTGACCAAAATTGCCATTTTTACAGCGTTTTGCTTACTCAGAAGCTTCAATTTTGACCAATTTCAGGCAGAGAAATGACTTTAAACACACTTATTTCAGTTGAAAAAGTAATAATTCACATCCAACAGTAATTTGCAGTCAAAAGATTAAATGTTAAAATTTCATCAGAATTGACCATTTTGGGAACGTTCGACAGCTCCGCGGTCATCGTTTTTCGTCCGAAAATTGATTTTTGGGACTTTACCAAAAATGATTCAAAATGTCAATTGGATCGTGCCTCATGTTGAATAACCACTTTTTAAACCCTCACAGTGACCAAAATTGCCATTTTTACAGAGTTTTGCTTACTCAGAAGCTTCAATTTTGACCAATTTCAGGCAGAGAATTGACTTTAAACACACTTATTTTAGTTGAAAAAGTAATAATTCACATCCAACAGTAATTTGCATTCAAAAGATTAAATGTTAAAATTTCATCAGAATTGACCATTTTGGGAACGTTCGACAGCTCCGCGGTCATCGTTTTTCGTCCGAAAATTGATTTTTTGGACTTTACCAAAAATGATTCAAAATGTCAATTGGATCATGCCTCATGTTGAATAACCACTTTTTAAACCCTCACAGTGACCAAAATTGCCATTTTTACAGAGTTTTGCTTACTCAGAAGCTTCAATTTTGACCAATTTCAGGCACAGAAATTACTTTAAACACACTTATTTTAGTTGAAAAAGTAATAATTCACATCCAACAGTAATTTGCAGTCAAAAGATTAAATGTTAAAATTTCATCAGAATTGACCATTTTGGGAACGTTCGACAGCTCCGCGGTCATCGTTTTTCGTCCAAAAATTGATTTTTGGGACTTTACCAAAAATGATTCAAAATGTCAATTGGATCGTGCCTCATGTTGAATAACCACTTTTTAAACCCTCACAGTGACCAAAATTGCCATTTTTACAGAGTTTTGCTTACTCAGAAGCTTCAATTTTGCCCAATTTCAGGCAGAGAAATGACTTTAAACACACTTATTTTAGTTGAAAAAGTAATAATTCACATCCAACAGTAATTTGCAGTCAAAAGATTAAATGTTAAAATTTCATCAGAATTGACCATTTTGGGAACGTTCGACAGCTCCGCGGTCATCGTTTTTCGTCCGAAAATTGATTTTTGGGACTTTACCAAAAATGATTCAAAATGTCAATTGGATCGTGCCTCATGTTGAATAACCACTTTTTAAACCCTCACAGTGACCAAAATTGCCATTTTTACAGAGTTTTGCTTACTCAGAAGCTTCAATTTTGACCAATTTCAGGCAGAGAAATGACTTTATACACACTTATTTTAGTTGAAAAAGTAATAATTCACATCCAACAGTAATTTGCAGTCAAAAGATTAAATGTTAAAATTTCATCAGAATTGACCATTTTGGGAACGTTCGACAGCTCCGCGGTCATCGTTTTTCGTCCGAAAATAGATTTTTTGGACTTTACCAAAAATGATTCAAAATGTCAATTGGATCGTGCCTCGTGTTGAATAACCAGTTTTTAAACCCTCACAGTGACCAAAATTGCCATTTTTACAGAGTTTTGCTTACTCAGAAGCTTCAATTTTGACCAATTTCAGGCAGAGAAATGACTTTAAATACACTTATTTTAGTTGAAAAGGTAATAATTCACATCCAACAGTAATTTGCAGTCAAAAGATTAAATGTTAAAATTTCATCAGAATTTACCATTTTGGGAACGTTCAACAGCTCCGCGGTCATCGTTTTTCATCCGAAAATTTATTTTTTGGTCTTTACCAAAAATGATTCAAAATGTCAATTGGATCGTGCCTCATGTTGAATAACCACTTTTTAAACCCTCACAGTGACCAAAATTGCCATTTTTACAGCGTTTTGCTTACTCAGAAGCTTCAATTTTGACCAATTTCAGGCAGAGAAATGACTTTAAACACACTTATTTCAGTTGAAAAAGTAATAATTCACATCCAACAGTAATTTGCAGTCAAAAGATTAAAAGTTAAAATTTCATCAGAATTGACCATTTTGGGAACGTTCGACAGCTCCGCGGTCATCGTTTTTCGTCCGAAAATTGATTTTTTGGACTTTACCAAAAATAATTCAAAATGTCAATTGGATCGTGACTCATGTTGAATAACCACTTTTTAAACCCTCACAGTGACCAAAATTGCCATTTTTACAGAGTTTTGCTTACTCAGAAGCTTCAATTTTGACCAATTTCAGGCACAGAAATGACTTTAAACACACTTATTTTAGTTGAAAAAGTAATAATTCACATCCAACAGTAATTTGCAGTCAAAAGATTAAATGTTAAAATTTAATCAGAATTGACCATTTTGGGAGCGTTCGACAGCTCCGCGGTCATCGTTTTTCGTCCGAAAATTGATTTTTGGGACTTTACAAAAAATGATTCAAAATGTCAATTGGATCGTGCCTCATGTTGAATAACCACTTTTTAAACCCTCACAGTGACCAAAATTGCCATTTTTACAGAGTTTTGCTTACTCAGAAGCTTCAATTTTGACCAATTTCAGGCAGAGAAATGACTTTAAATACACTTATTTTAGTTGAAAAGGTAATAATTCACATCCAACAGTAATTTGCAGTCAAAAGATTAAATGTTAAAATTTCATCAGAATTTACCATTTTGGGAACGTTCAACAGCTCCACGGTCATCGTTTTTCATCCGAAAATTTATTTTTTGGTCTTTACCAAAAATGATTCAAAATGTCAATTGGATCGTGCCTCATGTTGAATAACCACTTTTTAAACCCTCACAGTGACCAAAATTGCCATTTTTACAGCGTTTTGCTTACTCAGAAGCTTCAATTTTGACCAATTTCAGGCAGAGAAATGACTTTAAACACACTTATTTCAGTTGAAAAAGTAATAATTCACATCCAACAGTAATTTGCAGTCAAAAGATTAAATGTTAAAATTTCATCAGAATTGACCATTTTGGGAACGTTCGACAGCTCCGCGGTCATCGTTTTTCGTCCAAAAATTGATTTTTGGGACTTTACCAAAAATGATTCAAAATGTCAATTGGATCGTGCCTCATGTTGAATAACCACTTTTTAAACCCTCACAGTGACCAAAATTGCCATTTTTACAGAGTTTTGCTTACTCAGAAGCTTCAATTTTGACCAATTTCAGGCAGAGAAATGACTTTAAACACACTTATTTTAGTTGAAAAAGTAATAATTCACATCCAACAGTAATTTGCAGTCAAAAGATTAAATGTTAAAATTTCATCAGAATTGACCATTTTGGGAACGTTCGACAGCTCCGCGGTCATCGTTTTTCGTCCGAAAATTGATTTTTGGGACTTTACCAAAAATGATTCAAAATGTCAATTGGATCGTGCCTCATGTTGAATAACCACTTTTTAAACCCTCACAGTGACCAAAATTGCCATTTTTACAGAGTTTTGCTTACTCAGAAGCTTCAATTTTGACTAATTTCAGGCAGAGAAATGACTTTAAACACACTTATTTTAGTTGAAAAAGTAATAATTCACATCCAACAGTAATTTGCAGTCAAAAGATTAAATGTTAAAATTTCATCAGAATTGACCATTTTGGGAACGTTCGACAGCTCCGCGGTCATCGTTTTTCGTCCGAAAATTGATTTTTGGGACTTTACCAAAAATGATTCAAAATGTCAATTGGATCGTGCCTCATGTTGAATAACCACTTTTTAAACCCTCACAGTGACCAAAATTGCCATTTTTACAGAGTTTTGCTTACTCAGAAGCTTCAATTTTGACCAATTTCAGGCAGAGAAATGACTTTAAACACACTTATTTTAGTTGAAAAAGTAATAATTCACATCCAACAGTAATTTGCATTCAAAAGATTAAATGTTAAAATTTCATCAGAATTGACCATTTTGGGAACGTTCGACAGCTCCGCGGTCATCGTTTTTCGTCCGAAAATTGATTTTTGGGACTTTACCAAAAATGATTCAAAATGTCAATTGGATCGTGCCTCATGTTGAATAACCACTTTTTAAACCCTCACAGTGACCAAAATTGCCATTTTTACAGAGTTTTGCTTACTCAGAAGCTTCAATTTTGACCAATTTCAGGCAGAGAAATGACTTTAAATACACTTATTTTAGTTGAAAAGGTAATAATTCACATCCAACAGTAATTTGCAGTCAAAAGATTAAATGTTAAAATTTCATCAGAATTTACCATTTTGGGAACGTTCAACAGCTCCGCGGTCATCGTTTTTCATCCGAAAATTTATTTTTTGGTCTTTACCAAAAATGATTCAAAATGTCAATTGGATCGTGCCTCATGTTGAATAACCACTTTTTAAACCCTCACAGTGACCAAAATTGCCATTTTTACAGCGTTTTGCTTACTCAGAAGCTTCAATTTTGACCAATTTCAGGCAGAGAAATGACTTTAAACACACTTATTTCAGTTGAAAAAGTAATAATTCACATCCAACAGTAATTTGCAGTCAAAAGATTAAATGTTAAAATTTCATCAGAATTGACCATTTTGGGAACGTTCGACAGCTCCGCGGTCATCGTTTTTCGTCCGAAAATTGATTTTTGGGACTTTACCAAAAATGATTCAAAATGTCAATTGGATCGTGCCTCATGTTGAATAACCACTTTTTAAACCCTCACAGTGACCAAAATTGCCATTTTTACAGAGTTTTGCTTACTCAGAAGCTTCAATTTTGACCAATTTCAGACAGAGAAATGACTTTAAACACACTTATTTTAGTTGAAAAAGTAATAATTCACATCCAACAGTAATTTGCATTCAAAAGATTAAATGTTAAAATTTCATCAGAATTGACCATTTTGGGAACGTTCGACAGCTCCGCGGTCATCGTTTTTCGTCCGAAAATTGATTTTTTGGACTTTACCAAAAATGATTCAAAATGTCAATTGGATCATGCCTCATGTTGAATAACCACTTTTTAAACCCTCACAGTGACCAAAATTGCCATTTTTACAGAGTTTTGCTTACTCAGAAGCTTCAATTTTGACCAATTTCAGGCACAGAAATTACTTTAAACACACTTATTTTAGTTGAAAAAGTAATAATTCACATCCAACAGTAATTTGCAGTCAAAAGATTAAATGTTAAAATTTCATCAGAATTGACCATTTTGGGAACGTTCGACAGCTCCGCGGTCATCGTTTTTCGTCCAAAAATTGATTTTTGGGACTTTACCAAAAATGATTCAAAATGTCAATTGGATCGTGCCTCATGTTGAATAACCACTTTTTAAACCCTCACAGTGACCAAAATTGCCATTTTTACAGAGTTTTGCTTACTCAGAAGCTTCAATTTTGCCCAATTTCAGGCAGAGAAATGACTTTAAACACACTTATTTGAGTTGAAAAAGTAATAATTCACATCCAACAGTAATTTGCAGTCAAAAGATTAAATGTTAAAATTTCATCAGAATTGACCATTTTGGGAACGTTCGACAGCTCCGCGGTCATCGTTTTTCGTCCGAAAATTGATTTTTGGGACTTTACCAAAAATGATTCAAAATGTCAATTGGATCGTGCCTCATGTTGAATAACCACTTTTTAAACCCTCACAGTGACCAAAATTGCCATTTTTACAGAGTTTTGCTTACTCAGAAGCTTCAATTTTGACCAATTTCAGGCAGAGAAATGACTTTATACACACTTATTTTAGTTGAAAAAGTAATAATTCACATCCAACAGTAATTTGCAGTCAAAAGATTAAATGTTAAAATTTCATCAGAATTGACCATTTTGGGAACGTTCGACAGCTCCGCGGTCATCGTTTTTCGTCCGAAAATAGATTTTTTGGACTTTACCAAAAATGATTCAAAATGTCAATTGGATCGTGCCTCGTGTTGAATAACCAGTTTTTAAACCCTCACAGTGACCAAAATTGCCATTTTTACAGAGTTTTGCTTACTCAGAAGCTTCAATTTTGACCAATTTCAGGCAGAGAAATGACTTTAAATACACTTATTTTAGTTGAAAAGGTAATAATTCACATCCAACAGTAATTTGCAGTCAAAAGATTAAATGTTAAAATTTCATCAGAATTTACCATTTTGGGAACGTTCAACAGCTCCGCGGTCATCGTTTTTCATCCGAAAATTTATTTTTTGGTCTTTACCAAAAATGATTCAAAATGTCAATTGGATCGTGCCTCATGTTGAATAACCACTTTTTAAACCCTCACAGTGACCAAAATTGCCATTTTTACAGCGTTTTGCTTACTCAGAAGCTTCAATTTTGACCAATTTCAGGCAGAGAAATGACTTTAAACACACTTATTTCAGTTGAAAAAGTAATAATTCACATCCAACAGTAATTTGCAGTCAAAAGATTAAAAGTTAAAATTTCATCAGAATTGACCATTTTGGGAACGTTCGACAGCTCCGCGGTCATCGTTTTTCGTCCGAAAATTGATTTTTTGGTCTTTACCAAAAATGATTCAAAATGTCAATTGGATCGTGCCTCATGTTGAATAACCACTTTTTAAACCCTCACAGTGACCAAAATTGCCATTTTTACAGCGTTTTGCTTACTCAGAAGCTTCAATTTTGACCAATTTCAGGCAGAGAAATGACTTTAAACACACTTATTTCAGTTGAAAAAGTAATAATTCACATCCAACAGTAATTTGCAGTCAAAAGATTAAAAGTTAAAATTTCATCAGAATTGACCATTTTGGGAACGTTCGACAGCTCCGCGGTCATCGTTTTTCGTCCGAAAATTGATTTTTTGGACTTTACCAAAAATAATTCAAAATGTCAATTGGATCGTGACTCATGTTGAATAACCACTTTTTAAACCCTCACAGTGACCAAAATTGCCATTTTTACAGAGTTTTGCTTACTCAGAAGCTTCAATTTTGACCAATTTCAGGCACAGAAATGACTTTAAACACACTTATTTTAGTTGAAAAAGTAATAATTCACATCCAACAGTAATTTGCAGTCAAAAGATTAAATGTTAAAATTTAATCAGAATTGACCATTTTGGGAGCGTTCGACAGCTCCGCGGTCATCGTTTTTCGTCCGAAAATTGATTTTTGGGACTTTACAAAAAATGATTCAAAATGTCAATTGGATCGTGCCTCATGTTGAATAACCACTTTTTAAACCCTCACAGTGACCAAAATTGCCATTTTTACAGAGTTTTGCTTACTCAGAAGCTTCAATTTTGACCAATTTCAGGCAGAGAAATGACTTTAAATACACTTATTTTAGTTGAAAAGGTAATAATTCACATCCAACAGTAATTTGCAGTCAAAAGATTAAATGTTAAAATTTCATCAGAATTTACCATTTTGGGAACGTTCAACAGCTCCACGGTCATCGTTTTTCATCCGAAAATTTATTTTTTGGTCTTTACCAAAAATGATTCAAAATGTCAATTGGATCGTGCCTCATGTTGAATAACCACTTTTTAAACCCTCACAGTGACCAAAATTGCCATTTTTACAGCGTTTTGCTTACTCAGAAGCTTCAATTTTGACCAATTTCAGGCAGAGAAATGACTTTAAACACACTTATTTCAGTTGAAAAAGTAATAATTCACATCCAACAGTAATTTGCAGTCAAAAGATTAAATGTTAAAATTTCATCAGAATTGACCATTTTGGGAACGTTCGACAGCTCCGCGGTCATCGTTTTTCGTCCAAAAATTGATTTTTGGGACTTTACCAAAAATGATTCAAAATGTCAATTGGATCGTGCCTCATGTTGAATAACCACTTTTTAAACCCTCACAGTGACCAAAATTGCCATTTTTACAGAGTTTTGCTTACTCAGAAGCTTCAATTTTGACCAATTTCAGGCAGAGAAATGACTTTAAACACACTTATTTTAGTTGAAAAAGTAATAATTCACATCCAACAGTAATTTGCAGTCAAAAGATTAAATGTTAAAATTTCATCAGAATTGACCATTTTGGGAACGTTCGACAGCTCCGCGGTCATCGTTTTTCGTCCGAAAATTGATTTTTGGGACTTTACCAAAAATGATTCAAAATGTCAATTGGATCGTGCCTCATGTTGAATAACCACTTTTTAAACCCTCACAGTGACCAAAATTGCCATTTTTACAGAGTTTTGCTTACTCAGAAGCTTCAATTTTGACTAATTTCAGGCAGAGAAATGACTTTAAACACACTTATTTTAGTTGAAAAAGTAATAATTCACATCCAACAGTAATTTGCAGTCAAAAGATTAAATGTTAAAATTTCATCAGAATTGACCATTTTGGGAACGTTCGACAGCTCCGCGGTCATCGTTTTTCGTCCGAAAATTGATTTTTGGGACTTTACCAAAAATGATTCAAAATGTCAATTGGATCGTGCCTCATGTTGAATAACCACTTTTTAAACCCTCACAGTGACCAAAATTGCCATTTTTACAGAGTTTTGCTTACTCAGAAGCTTCAATTTTGACCAATTTCAGGCAGAGAAATGACTTTAAACACACTTATTTTAGTTGAAAAAGTAATAATTCACATCCAACAGTAATTTGCATTCAAAAGATTAAATGTTAAAATTTCATCAGAATTGACCATTTTGGGAACGTTCGACAGCTCCGCGGTCATCGTTTTTCGTCCGAAAATTGATTTTTGGGACTTTACCAAAAATGATTCAAAATGTCAATTGGATCGTGCCTCATGTTGAATAACCACTTTTTAAACCCTCACAGTGACCAAAATTGCCATTTTTACAGAGTTTTGCTTACTCAGAAGCTTCAATTTTGACCAATTTCAGGCAGAGAAATGACTTTAAATACACTTATTTTAGTTGAAAAGGTAATAATTCACATCCAACAGTAATTTGCAGTCAAAAGATTAAATGTTAAAATTTCATCAGAATTTACCATTTTGGGAACGTTCAACAGCTCCGCGGTCATCGTTTTTCATCCGAAAATTTATTTTTTGGTCTTTACCAAAAATGATTCAAAATGTCAATTGGATCGTGCCTCATGTTGAATAACCACTTTTTAAACCCTCACAGTGACCAAAATTGCCATTTTTACAGCGTTTTGCTTACTCAGAAGCTTCAATTTTGACCAATTTCAGGCAGAGAAATGACTTTAAACACACTTATTTCAGTTGAAAAAGTAATAATTCACATCCAACAGTAATTTGCAGTCAAAAGATTAAATGTTAAAATTTCATCAGAATTGACCATTTTGGGAACGTTCGACAGCTCCGCGGTCATCGTTTTTCGTCCGAAAATTGATTTTTGGGACTTTACCAAAAATGATTCAAAATGTCAATTGGATCGTGCCTCATGTTGAATAACCACTTTTTAAACCCTCACAGTGACCAAAATTGCCATTTTTACAGAGTTTTGCTTACTCAGAAGCTTCAATTTTGACCAATTTCAGGCAGAGAAATGACTTTAAACACACTTATTTTAGTTGAAAAAGTAATAATTCACATCCAACAGTAATTTGCATTCAAAAGATTAAATGTTAAAATTTCATCAGAATTGACCATTTTGGGAACGTTCGACAGCTCCGCGGTCATCGTTTTTCGTCCGAAAATTGATTTTTTGGACTTTACCAAAAATGATTCAAAATGTCAATTGGATCATGCCTCATGTTGAATAACCACTTTTTAAACCCTCACAGTGACCAAAATTGCCATTTTTACAGAGTTTTGCTTACTCAGAAGCTTCAATTTTGACCAATTTCAGGCACAGAAATTACTTTAAACACACTTATTTTAGTTGAAAAAGTAATAATTCACATCCAACAGTAATTTGCAGTCAAAAGATTAAATGTTAAAATTTCATCAGAATTGACCATTTTGGGAACGTTCGACAGCTCCGCGGTCATCGTTTTTCGTCCAAAAATTGATTTTTGGGACTTTACCAAAAATGATTCAAAATGTCAATTGGATCGTGCCTCATGTTGAATAACCACTTTTTAAACCCTCACAGTGACCAAAATTGCCATTTTTACAGAGTTTTGCTTACTCAGAAGCTTCAATTTTGCCCAATTTCAGGCAGAGAAATGACTTTAAACACACTTATTTTAGTTGAAAAAGTAATAATTCACATCCAACAGTAATTTGCAGTCAAAAGATTAAATGTTAAAATTTCATCAGAATTGACCATTTTGGGAACGTTCGACAGCTCCGCGGTCATCGTTTTTCGTCCGAAAATTGATTTTTGGGACTTTACCAAAAATGATTCAAAATGTCAATTGGATCGTGCCTCATGTTGAATAACCACTTTTTAAACCCTCACAGTGACCAAAATTGCCATTTTTACAGAGTTTTGCTTACTCAGAAGCTTCAATTTTGACCAATTTCAGGCACAGAAATGACTTTAAACACACTTATTTTAGTTGAAAAAGTAATAATTCACATCCAACAGTAATTTGCAGTCAAAAGATTAAATGTTAAAATTTAATCAGAATTGACCATTTTGGGAGCGTTCGACAGCTCCGCGGTCATCGTTTTTCGTCCGAAAATTGATTTTTGGGACTTTACAAAAAATGATTCAAAATGTCAATTGGATCGTGCCTCATGTTGAATAACCACTTTTTAAACCCTCACAGTGACCAAAATTGCCATTTTTACAGAGTTTTGCTTACTCAGAAGCTTCAATTTTGACCAATTTCAGGCAGAGAAATGACTTTAAATACACTTATTTTAGTTGAAAAGGTAATAATTCACATCCAACAGTAATTTGCAGTCAAAAGATTAAATGTTAAAATTTCATCAGAATTTACCATTTTGGGAACGTTCAACAGCTCCACGGTCATCGTTTTTCATCCGAAAATTTATTTTTTGGTCTTTACCAAAAATGATTCAAAATGTCAATTGGATCGTGCCTCATGTTGAATAACCACTTTTTAAACCCTCACAGTGACCAAAATTGCCATTTTTACAGCGTTTTGCTTACTCAGAAGCTTCAATTTTGACCAATTTCAGGCAGAGAAATGACTTTAAACACACTTATTTCAGTTGAAAAAGTAATAATTCACATCCAACAGTAATTTGCAGTCAAAAGATTAAATGTTAAAATTTCATCAGAATTGACCATTTTGGGAACGTTCGACAGCTCCGCGGTCATCGTTTTTCGTCCAAAAATTGATTTTTGGGACTTTACCAAAAATGATTCAAAATGTCAATTGGATCGTGCCTCATGTTGAATAACCACTTTTTAAACCCTCACAGTGACCAAAATTGCCATTTTTACAGAGTTTTGCTTACTCAGAAGCTTCAATTTTGACCAATTTCAGGCAGAGAAATGACTTTAAACACACTTATTTTAGTTGAAAAAGTAATAATTCACATCCAACAGTAATTTGCAGTCAAAAGATTAAATGTTAAAATTTCATCAGAATTGACCATTTTGGGAACGTTCGACAGCTCCGCGGTCATCGTTTTTCGTCCGAAAATTGATTTTTGGGACTTTACCAAAAATGATTCAAAATGTCAATTGGATCGTGCCTCATGTTGAATAACCACTTTTTAAACCCTCACAGTGACCAAAATTGCCATTTTTACAGAGTTTTGCTTACTCAGAAGCTTCAATTTTGACTAATTTCAGGCAGAGAAATGACTTTAAACACACTTATTTTAGTTGAAAAAGTAATAATTCACATCCAACAGTAATTTGCAGTCAAAAGATTAAATGTTAAAATTTCATCAGAATTGACCATTTTGGGAACGTTCGACAGCTCCGCGGTCATCGTTTTTCGTCCGAAAATTGATTTTTGGGACTTTACCAAAAATGATTCAAAATGTCAATTGGATCGTGCCTCATGTTGAATAACCACTTTTTAAACCCTCACAGTGACCAAAATTGCCATTTTTACAGAGTTTTGCTTACTCAGAAGCTTCAATTTTGACCAATTTCAGGCAGAGAAATGACTTTAAACACACTTATTTTAGTTGAAAAAGTAATAATTCACATCCAACAGTAATTTGCATTCAAAAGATTAAATGTTAAAATTTCATCAGAATTGACCATTTTGGGAACGTTCGACAGCTCCGCGGTCATCGTTTTTCGTCCGAAAATTGATTTTTGGGACTTTACCAAAAATGATTCAAAATGTCAATTGGATCGTGCCTCATGTTGAATAACCACTTTTTAAACCCTCACAGTGACCAAAATTGCCATTTTTACAGAGTTTTGCTTACTCAGAAGCTTCAATTTTGACCAATTTCAGGCAGAGAAATGACTTTAAATACACTTATTTTAGTTGAAAAGGTAATAATTCACATCCAACAGTAATTTGCAGTCAAAAGATTAAATGTTAAAATTTCATCAGAATTTACCATTTTGGGAACGTTCAACAGCTCCGCGGTCATCGTTTTTCATCCGAAAATTTATTTTTTGGTCTTTACCAAAAATGATTCAAAATGTCAATTGGATCGTGCCTCATGTTGAATAACCACTTTTTAAACCCTCACAGTGACCAAAATTGCCATTTTTACAGCGTTTTGCTTACTCAGAAGCTTCAATTTTGACCAATTTCAGGCAGAGAAATGACTTTAAACACACTTATTTCAGTTGAAAAAGTAATAATTCACATCCAACAGTAATTTGCAGTCAAAAGATTAAATGTTAAAATTTCATCAGAATTGACCATTTTGGGAACGTTCGACAGCTCCGCGGTCATCGTTTTTCGTCCGAAAATTGATTTTTGGGACTTTACCAAAAATGATTCAAAATGTCAATTGGATCGTGCCTCATGTTGAATAACCACTTTTTAAACCCTCACAGTGACCAAAATTGCCATTTTTACAGAGTTTTGCTTACTCAGAAGCTTCAATTTTGACCAATTTCAGACAGAGAAATGACTTTAAACACACTTATTTTAGTTGAAAAAGTAATAATTCACATCCAACAGTAATTTGCATTCAAAAGATTAAATGTTAAAATTTCATCAGAATTGACCATTTTGGGAACGTTCGACAGCTCCGCGGTCATCGTTTTTCGTCCGAAAATTGATTTTTTGGACTTTACCAAAAATGATTCAAAATGTCAATTGGATCATGCCTCATGTTGAATAACCACTTTTTAAACCCTCACAGTGACCAAAATTGCCATTTTTACAGAGTTTTGCTTACTCAGAAGCTTCAATTTTGACCAATTTCAGGCACAGAAATTACTTTAAACACACTTATTTTAGTTGAAAAAGTAATAATTCACATCCAACAGTAATTTGCAGTCAAAAGATTAAATGTTAAAATTTCATCAGAATTGACCATTTTGGGAACGTTCGACAGCTCCGCGGTCATCGTTTTTCGTCCAAAAATTGATTTTTGGGACTTTACCAAAAATGATTCAAAATGTCAATTGGATCGTGCCTCATGTTGAATAACCACTTTTTAAACCCTCACAGTGACCAAAATTGCCATTTTTACAGAGTTTTGCTTACTCAGAAGCTTCAATTTTGCCCAATTTCAGGCAGAGAAATGACTTTAAACACACTTATTTTAGTTGAAAAAGTAATAATTCACATCCAACAGTAATTTGCAGTCAAAAGATTAAATGTTAAAATTTCATCAGAATTGACCATTTTGGGAACGTTCGACAGCTCCGCGGTCATCGTTTTTCGTCCGAAAATTGATTTTTGGGACTTTACCAAAAATGATTCAAAATGTCAATTGGATCGTGCCTCATGTTGAATAACCACTTTTTAAACCCTCACAGTGACCAAAATTGCCATTTTTACAGAGTTTTGCTTACTCAGAAGCTTCAATTTTGACCAATTTCAGGCAGAGAAATGACTTTATACACACTTATTTTAGTTGAAAAAGTAATAATTCACATCCAACAGTAATTTGCAGTCAAAAGATTAAATGTTAAAATTTCATCAGAATTGACCATTTTGGGAACGTTCGACAGCTCCGCGGTCATCGTTTTTCGTCCGAAAATAGATTTTTTGGACTTTACCAAAAATGATTCAAAATGTCAATTGGATCGTGCCTCGTGTTGAATAACCAGTTTTTAAACCCTCACAGTGACCAAAATTGCCATTTTTACAGAGTTTTGCTTACTCAGAAGCTTCAATTTTGACCAATTTCAGGCAGAGAAATGACTTTAAATACACTTATTTTAGTTGAAAAGGTAATAATTCACATCCAACAGTAATTTGCAGTCAAAAGATTAAATGTTAAAATTTCATCAGAATTGACCATTTTGGGAGCGTTCGACAGCTCCGCGGTCATCGTTTTTCGTCCGAAAATTGATTTTTGGGACTTTACAAAAAATGATTCAAAATGTCAATTGGATCGTGCCTCATGTTGAATAACCACTTTTTAAACCCTCACAGTGACCAAAATTGCCATTTTTACAGAGTTTTGCTTACTCAGAAGCTTCAATTTTGACCAATTTCAGGCAGAGAAATGACTTTAAATACACTTATTTTAGTTGAAAAGGTAATAATTCACATCCAACAGTAATTTGCAGTCAAAAGATTAAATGTTAAAATTTCATCAGAATTTACCATTTTGGGAACGTTCAACAGCTCCACGGTCATCGTTTTTCATCCGAAAATTTATTTTTTGGTCTTTACCAAAAATGATTCAAAATGTCAATTGGATCGTGCCTCATGTTGAATAACCACTTTTTAAACCCTCACAGTGACCAAAATTGCCATTTTTACAGCGTTTTGCTTACTCAGAAGCTTCAATTTTGACCAATTTCAGGCAGAGAAATGACTTTAAACACACTTATTTCAGTTGAAAAAGTAATAATTCACATCCAACAGTAATTTGCAGTCAAAAGATTAAATGTTAAAATTTCATCAGAATTGACCATTTTGGGAACGTTCGACAGCTCCGCGGTCATCGTTTTTCGTCCAAAAATTGATTTTTGGGACTTTACCAAAAATGATTCAAAATGTCAATTGGATCGTGCCTCATGTTGAATAACCACTTTTTAAACCCTCACAGTGACCAAAATTGCCATTTTTACAGAGTTTTGCTTACTCAGAAGCTTCAATTTTGACCAATTTCAGGCAGAGAAATGACTTTAAACACACTTATTTTAGTTGAAAAAGTAATAATTCACATCCAACAGTAATTTGCAGTCAAAAGATTAAATGTTAAAATTTCATCAGAATTGACCATTTTGGGAACGTTCGACAGCTCCGCGGTCATCGTTTTTCGTCCGAAAATTGATTTTTGGGACTTTACCAAAAATGATTCAAAATGTCAATTGGATCGTGCCTCATGTTGAATAACCACTTTTTAAATCCTCACAGTGACCAAAATTGCCATTTTTACAGAGTTTTGCTTACTCAGAAGCTTCAATTTTGACTAATTTCAGGCAGAGAAATGACTTTAAACACACTTATTTTAGTTGAAAAAGTAATAATTCACATCCAACAGTAATTTGCAGTCAAAAGATTAAATGTTAAAATTTCATCAGAATTGACCATTTTGGGAACGTTCGACAGCTCCGCGGTCATCGTTTTTCGTCCGAAAATTGATTTTTGGGACTTTACCAAAAATGATTCAAAATGTCAATTGGATCGTGCCTCATGTTGAATAACCACTTTTTAAACCCTCACAGTGACCAAAATTGCCATTTTTACAGAGTTTTGCTTACTCAGAAGCTTCAATTTTGACCAATTTCAGGCAGAGAAATGACTTTAAACACACTTATTTTAGTTGAAAAAGTAATAATTCACATCCAACAGTAATTTGCATTCAAAAGATTAAATGTTAAAATTTCATCAGAATTGACCATTTTGGGAACGTTCGACAGCTCCGCGGTCATCGTTTTTCGTCCGAAAATTGATTTTTGGGACTTTACCAAAAATGATTCAAAATGTCAATTGGATCGTGCCTCATGTTGAATAACCACTTTTTAAACCCTCACAGTGACCAAAATTGCCATTTTTACAGAGTTTTGCTTACTCAGAAGCTTCAATTTTGACCAATTTCAGGCAGAGAAATGACTTTAAATACACTTATTTTAGTTGAAAAGGTAATAATTCACATCCAACAGTAATTTGCAGTCAAAAGATTAAATGTTAAAATTTCATCAGAATTTACCATTTTGGGAACGTTCAACAGCTCCGCGGTCATCGTTTTTCATCCGAAAATTAATTTTTTGGTCTTTACCAAAAATGATTCAAAATGTCAATTGGATCGTGCCTCATGTTGAATAACCACTTTTTAAACCCTCACAGTGACCAAAATTGCCATTTTTACAGCGTTTTGCTTACTCAGAAGCTTCAATTTTGACCAATTTCAGGCAGAGAAATGACTTTAAACACACTTATTTCAGTTGAAAAAGTAATAATTCACATCCAACAGTAATTTGCAGTCAAAAGATTAAATGTTAAAATTTCATCAGAATTGACCATTTTGGGAACGTTCGACAGCTCCGCGGTCATCGTTTTTCGTCCGAAAATTGATTTTTGGGACTTTACCAAAAATGATTCAAAATGTCAATTGGATCGTGCCTCATGTTGAATAACCACTTTTTAAACCCTCACAGTGACCCAAATTGCCATTTTTACAGAGTTTTGCTTACTCAGAAGCTTCAATTTTGACCAATTTCAGGCAGAGAAATGACTTTAAACACACTTATTTTAGTTGAAAAAGTAATAATTCACATCCAACAGTAATTTGCATTCAAAAGATTAAATGTTAAAATTTCATCAGAATTGACCATTTTGGGAACGTTCGACAGCTCCGCGGTCATCGTTTTTCGTCCGAAAATTGATTTTTTGGACTTTACCAAAAATGATTCAAAATGTCAATTGGATCATGCCTCATGTTGAATAACCACTTTTTAAACCCTCACAGTGACCAAAATTGCCATTTTTACAGAGTTTTGCTTACTCAGAAGCTTCAATTTTGACCAATTTCAGGCACAGAAATTACTTTAAACACACTTATTTTAGTTGAAAAAGTAATAATTCACATCCAACAGTAATTTGCAGTCAAAAGATTAAATGTTAAAATTTCATCAGAATTGACCATTTTGGGAACGTTCGACAGCTCCGCGGTCATCGTTTTTCGTCCAAAAATTGATTTTTGGGACTTTACCAAAAATGATTCAAAATGTCAATTGGATCGTGCCTCATGTTGAATAACCACTTTTTAAACCCTCACAGTGACCAAAATTGCCATTTTTACAGAGTTTTGCTTACTCAGAAGCTTCAATTTTGCCCAATTTCAGGCAGAGAAATGACTTTAAACACACTTATTTTAGTTGAAAAAGTAATAATTCACATCCAACAGTAATTTGCAGTCAAAAGATTAAATGTTAAAATTTCATCAGAATTGACCATTTTGGGAACGTTCGACAGCTCCGCGGTCATCGTTTTTCGTCCGAAAATTGATTTTTGGGACTTTACCAAAAATGATTCAAAATGTCAATTGGATCGTGCCTCATGTTGAATAACCACTTTTTAAACCCTCACAGTGACCAAAATTGCCATTTTTACAGAGTTTTGCTTACTCAGAAGCTTCAATTTTGACCAATTTCAGGCAGAGAAATGACTTTATACACACTTATTTTAGTTGAAAAAGTAATAATTCACATCCAACAGTAATTTGCAGTCAAAAGATTAAATGTTAAAATTTCATCAGAATTGACCATTTTGGGAACGTTCGACAGCTCCGCGGTCATCGTTTTTCATCCGAAAATTTATTTTTTGGTCTTTACCAAAAATGATTCAAAATGTCAATTGGATCGTGCCTCATGTTGAATAACCACTTTTTAAACCCTCACAGTGACCAAAATTGCCATTTTTACAGCGTTTTGCTTACTCAGAAGCTTCAATTTTGACCAATTTCAGGCAGAGAAATGACTTTAAACACACTTATTTCAGTTGAAAAAGTAATAATTCACATCCAACAGTAATTTGCAGTCAAAAGATTAAAAGTTAAAATTTCATCAGAATTGACCATTTTGGGAACGTTCGACAGCTCCGCGGTCATCGTTTTTCGTCTGAAAATTGATTTTTTGGACTTTACCAAAAATAATTCAAAATGTCAATTGGATCGTGACTCATGTTGAATAACCACTTTTTAAACCCTCACAGTGACCAAAATTGCCATTTTTACAGAGTTTTGCTTACTCAGAAGCTTCAATTTTGACCAATTTCAGGCACAGAAATGACTTTAAACACACTTATTTTAGTTGAAAAAGTAATATTTCACATCCAACAGTAATTTGCAGTCAAAAGATTAAATATTAAAATTTAATCAGAATTGACCATTTTGGGAGCGTTCGACAGCTCCGCGGTCATCGTTTTTCGTCCGAAAATTGATTTTTGGGACTTTACAAAAAATGATTCAAAATGTCAATTGGATCGTGCCTCATGTTGAATAACCACTTTTTAAACCCTCACAGTGACCAAAATTGCCATTTTTACAGAGTTTTGCTTACTCAGAAGCTTCAATTTTGACCAATTTCAGGCAGAGAAATGACTTTAAATACACTTATTTTAGTTGAAAAGGTAATAATTCACATCCAACAGTAATTTGCAGTCAAAAGATTAAATGTTAAAATTTCATCAGAATTTACCATTTTGGGAACGTTCAACAGCTCCGCGGTCATCGTTTTTCATCCGAAAATTTATTTTTTGGTCTTTACCAAAAATGATTCAAAATGTCAATTGGATCGTGCCTCATGTTGAATAACCACTTTTTAAACCCTCACAGTGACCAAAATTGCCATTTTTACAGCGTTTTGCTTACTCAGAAGCTTCAATTTTGACCAATTTCAGGCAGAGAAATGACTTTAAACACACTTATTTCAGTTGAAAAAGTAATAATTCACATCCAACAGTAATTTGCAGTCAAAAGATTAAATGTTAAAATTTCATCAGAATTGACCATTTTGGGAACGTTCGACAGCTCCGCGGTCATCGTTTTTCGTCCAAAAATTGATTTTTGGGACTTTACCAAAAATGATTCAAAATGTCAATTGGATCGTGCCTCATGTTGAATAACCACTTTTTAAACCCTCACAGTGACCAAAATTGCCATTTTTACAGAGTTTTGCTTACTCAGAAGCTTCAATTTTGACCAATTTCAGGCAGAGAAATGACTTTAAACACACTTATTTTAGTTGAAAAAGTAATAATTCACATCCAACAGTAATTTGCAGTCAAAAGATTAAATGTTAAAATTTCATCAGAATTGACCATTTTGGGAACGTTCGACAGCTCCGCGGTCATCGTTTTTCGTCCGAAAATTGATTTTTGGGACTTTACCAAAAATGATTCAAAATGTCAATTGGATCGTGCCTCATGTTGAATAACCACTTTTTAAACCCTCACAGTGACCAAAATTGCCATTTTTACAGAGTTGTGCTTACTCAGAAGCTTCAATTTTGACCAATTTCAGGCAGAGAAATGACTTTAAACACACTTATTTTAGTTGAAAAAGTAATAATTCACATCCAATAGTAATTTGCAGTCAAAAGATTAAATGTTAAAATTTCATCAGAATTGACCATTTTGGGAACGTTCGACAGCTCCGCGGTCATCGTTTTTCGTCCGAAAATTGATTTTTGGGACTTTACCAAAAATGATTCAAAATGTCAATTGGATCGTGCCTCATGTTGAATAACCACTTTTTAAACCCTCACAGTGACCAAAATTGCCATTTTTACAGAGTTTTGCTTACTCAGAAGCTTCAATTTTGACCAATTTCAGGCAGAGAAATGACTTTAAACACACTTATTTTAGTTGAAAAAGTAATAATTCACATCCAACAGTAATTTGCATTCAAAAGATTAAATGTTAAAATTTCATCAGAATTGACCATTTTGGGAACGTTCGACAGCTCCGCGGTCATCGTTTTTCGTCCGAAAATTGATTTTTTGGACTTTACCAAAAATGATTCAAAATGTCAATTGGATCATGCCTCATGTTGAATAACCACTTTTTAAACCCTCACAGTGACCAAAATTGCCATTTTTACAGAGTTTTGCTTACTCAGAAGCTTCAATTTTGACCAATTTCTGGCACAGAAATTACTTTAAACACACTTATTTTAGTTGAAAAAGTAATAATTCACATCCAACAGTAATTTGCAGTCACAAGATTAAATGTTAAAATTTCATCAGAATTGACCATTTTGGGAACGTTCGACAGCTCCGCGGTCATCGTTTTTCGTCCGAAAATTGATTTTTTGGACTTTACCAAAAATGATTCAAAATGTCAATTGGATCATGCCTCATGTTGAATAACCACTTTTTAAACCCTCACAGTGACCAAAATTGCCATTTTTACAGAGTTTTGCTTACTCAGAAGCTTCAATTTTGACCAATTTCAAGCAGAGAAATGACTTTAAACACACTTATTTTAGTTGAAAAAGTAATAATTCACATCCAACAGTAATTTGCAGTCAAAAGATTAAATGTTAAAATTTCATCAGAATTGACCATTTTGGGAACGTTCGACAGCTCCGCGGTCATCGTTTTTCGTCCAAAAATTGATTTTTGGGACTTTACCAAAAATGATTCAAAATGTCAATTGGATCGTGCCTCATGTTGAATAACCACTTTTTAAACCCTCACAGTGACCAAAATTGCCATTTTTACAGAGTTTTGCTTACTCAGAAGCTTCAATTTTGACCAATTTCAGGCAGAGAAATGACTTTAAACACACTTATTTTAGTTGAAAAAGTAATAATTCACATCCAACAGTAATTTGCAGTCAAAAGATTAAATGTTAAAATTTCATCAGAATTGACCATTTTGGGAACGTTCGACAGCTCCGCGGTCATCGTTTTTCGTCCGAAAATTGATTTTTGGGACTTTACCAAAAATGATTCAAAATGTCAATTGGATCGTGCCTCATGTTGAATAACCACTTTTTAAACCCTCACAGTGACCAAAATTGCCATTTTTACAGAGTTTTGCTTACTCAGAAGCTTCAATTTTGACCAATTTCAGGCAGAGAAATGACTTTATACACACTTATTTTAGTTGAAAAAGTAATAATTCACATCCAACAGTAATTTGCAGTCAAAAGATTAAATGTTAAAATTTCATCAGAATTGACCATTTTGGGAACGTTCGACAGCTCCGCGGTCATCGTTTTTCGTCCGAAAATAGATTTTTTGGACTTTACCAAAAATGATTCAAAATGTCAATTGGATCGTGCCTCGTGTTGAATAACCAGTTTTTAAACCCTCACAGTGACCAAAATTGCCATTTTTACAGAGTTTTGCTTACTCAGAAGCTTCAATTTTGACCAATTTCAGGCAGAGAAATGACTTTAAATACACCTATTTTAGTTGAAAAGGTAATAATTCACATCCAACAGTAATTTGCAGTCAAAAGATTAAATGTTAAAATTTCATCAGAATTTACCATTTTGGGAACGTTAAACAGCTCCGCGGTCATCGTTTTTCATCCGAAAATTTATTTTTTGGTCTTTACCAAAAATGATTCAAAATGTCAATTGGATCGTGCCTCATGTTGAATAACCACTTTTTAAACCCTCACAGTGACCAAAATTGCCATTTTTACAGCGTTTTGCTTACTCAGAAGCTTCAATTTTGACCAATTTCAGGCAGAGAAATGACTTTAAACACACTTATTTCAGTTGAAAAAGTAATAATTCACATCCAACAGTAATTTGCAGTCAAAAGATTAAATGTTAAAATTTCATCAGAATTGACCATTTTGGGAACGTTCGACAGCTCCGCGGTCATCGTTTTTCGTCCGAAAATTGATTTTTTGGACTTTACCAAAAATAATTCAAAATGTCAATTGGATCGTGCCTCATGTTGAATAACCACTTTTTAAACCCTCACAGTGACCAAAATTGCCATTTTTACAGAGTTTTGCTTACTCAGAAGCTTCAATTTTGACCAATTTCAGGCACAGAAATGACTTTAAACACACTTATCTTAGTTGAAAAAGTAATAATTCACATCCAACAGTAATTTGCAGTCAAAAGATTAAATGTTAAAATTTCATCAGAATTGACCATTTTGGGAGCGTTCGACAGCTCCGCGGTCATCGTTTTTCGTCCGAAAATTGATTTTTGGGACTTTACCAAAAATGATTCAAAATGTCAATTGGATCGTGCCTCATGTTGAATAACCACTTTTTAAACCCTCACAGTGACCAAAATTGCCATTTTTACAGAGTTTTGCTTACTCAGAAGCTTCAATTTTGACCAATTTCAGGCAGAGAAATGACTTTAAATACACTTATTTTAGTTGAAAAGGTAATAATTCACATCCAACAGTAATTTGCAGTCAAAAGATTAAATGTTAAAATTTCATCAGAATTTACCATTTTGGGAACGTTCAACAGCTCCGCGGTCATCGTTTTTCATCCGAAAATTTATTTTTTGGTCTTTACCAAAAATGATTCAAAATGTCAATTGGATCGTGCCTCATGTTGAATAACCACTTTTTAAACCCTCACAGTGACCAAAATTGCCATTTTTACAGCGTTTTGCTTACTCAGAAGCTTCAATTTTGACCAATTTCAGGCAGAGAAATGACTTTAAACACACTTATTTCAGTTGAAAAAGTAATAATTCACATCCAACAGTAATTTGCAGTCAAAAGATTAAATGTTAAAATTTCATCAGAATTGACCATTTTGGGAACGTTCGACAGCTCCGCGGTCATCGTTTTTCGTCCAAAAATTGATTTTTGGGACTTTACCAAAAATGATTCAAAATGTCAATTGGATCGTGCCTCATGTTGAATAACCACTTTTTAAACCCTCACAGTGACCAAAATTGCCATTTTTACAGAGTTTTGCTTACTCAGAAGCTTCAATTTTGACCAATTTCAGGCAGAGAAATGACTTTAAACACACTTATTTTAGTTGAAAAAGTAATAATTCACATCCAACAGTAATTTGCAGTCAAAAGATTAAATGTTAAAATTTCATCAGAATTGACCATTTTGGGAACGTTCGACAGCTCCGCGGTCATCGTTTTTCGTCCGAAAATTGATTTTTGGGACTTTACCAAAAATGATTCAAAATGTCAATTGGATCGTGCCTCATGTTGAATAACCACTTTTTAAACCCTCACAGTGACCAAAATTGCCATTTTTACAGAGTTTTGCTTACTCAGAAGCTTCAATTTTGACCAATTTCAGGCAGAGAAATGACTTTAAACACACTTATTTTAGTTGAAAAAGTAATAATTCACATCCAACAGTAATTTGCATTCAAAAGATTAAATGTTAAAATTTCATCAGAATTGACCATTTTGGGAACGTTCGACAGCTCCGCGGTCATCGTTTTTCGTCCGAAAATTGATTTTTTGGACTTTACCAAAAAAGATTCAAAATGTCAATTGGATCATGCCTCATGTTGAATAACCACTTTTTAAACCCTCACAGTGACCAAAATTGCCATTTTTACAGAGTTTTGCTTACTCAGAAGCTTCAATTTTGACCAATTTCAGGCACAGAAATTACTTTAAACACACTTATTTTAGTTGAAAAAAGTAATAATTCACATCCAACAGTAATTTGCAGTCAAAAGATTAAATGTTAAAATTTCATCAGAATTGACCATTTTGGGAACGTTCGACAGCTCCGCGGTCATCGTTTTTCGTCCGAAAATTGATTTTTTGGACTTTACCAAAAATGATTCAAAATGTCAATTGGATCATGCCTCATGTTGAATAACCACTTTTTAAACCCTCACAGTGACCAAAATTGCCATTTTTACAGAGTTTTGCTTACTCAGAAGCTTCAATTTTGACCAATTTCAGGCAGAGAAATGACTTTAAATACACTTATTTTAGTTGAAAAGGTAATAATTCACATCCAACAGTAATTTGCAGTCAAAAGATTAAATGTTAAAATTTCATCAGAATTTACCATTTTGGGAACGTTCAACAGCTCCGCGGTCATCGTTTTTCATCCGAAAATTTATTTTTTGGTCTTTACCAAAAATGATTCAAAATGTCAATTGGATCGTGCCTCATGTTGAATAACCACTTTTTAAACCCTCACAGTGACCAAAATTGCCATTTTTACAGCGTTTTGCTTACTCAGAAGCTTCAATTTTGACCAATTTCAGGCAGAGAAATGACTTTAAACACACTTATTTCAGTTGAAAAAGTAATAATTCACATCCAACAGTAATTTGCAGTCAAAAGATTAAATGTTAAAATTTCATCAGAATTGACCATTTTGGGAACGTTCGACAGCTCCGCGGTCATCGTTTTTGTCCAAAAATTGATTTTTGGGACTTTACCAAAAATGATTCAAAATGTCAATTGGATCGTGCCTCATGTTGAATAACCACTTTTTAAACCCTCACTGTGACCAAAATTGCCATTTTTACAGAGTTTTGCTTACTCAGAAGCTTCAATTTTGACCAATTTCAGGCAGAGAAATGACTTTAAACACACTTATTTTAGTTGAAAAAGTAATAATTCACATCCAACAGTAATTTGCAGTCAAAAGATTAAATGTTAAAATTTCATCAGAATTGACCATTTTGGGAACGTTCGACAGCTCCGCGGTCATCGTTTTTCGTCCGAAAATTGATTTTTGGGACTTTACCAAAAATGATTCAAAATGTCAATTGGATCGTGCCTCATGTTGAATAACCACTTTTTAAACCCTCACAGTGACCAAAATTGCCATTTTTACAGAGTTTTGCTTACTCAGAAGCTTCAATTTTGACCAATTTCAGGCAGAGAAATGACTTTAAACACACTTATTTTAGTTGAAAAAGTAATAATTCACATCCAACAGTAATTTGCATTCAAAAGATTAAATGTTAAAATTTCATCAGAATTGACCATTTTGGGAACGTTCGACAGCTCCGCGGTCATCGTTTTTCGTCCGAAAATTGATTTTTTGGACTTTACCAAAAATGATTCAAAATGTCAATTGGATCATGCCTCATGTTGAATAACCACTTTTTAAACCCTCACAGTGACCAAAATTGCCATTTTTACAGAGTTTTGCTTACTCAGAAGCTTCAATTTTGACCAATTTCTGGCACAGAAATTACTTTAAACACACTTATTTTAGTTGAAAAAGTAATAATTCACATCCAACAGTAATTTGCAGTCACAAGATTAAATGTTAAAATTTCATCAGAATTGACCATTTTGGGAACGTTCGACAGCTCCGCGGTCATCGTTTTTCGTCCGAAAATTGATTTTTTGGACTTTACCAAAAATGATTCAAAATGTCAATTGGATCATGCCTCATGTTGAATAACCACTTTTTAAACCCTCACAGTGACCAAAATTGCCATTTTTACAGAGTTTTGCTTACTCAGAAGCTTCAATTTTGACCAATTTCAAGCAGAGAAATGACTTTAAACACACTTATTTTAGTTGAAAAAGTAATAATTCACATCCAACAGTAATTTGCAGTCAAAAGATTAAATGTTAAAATTTCATCAGAATTGACCATTTTGGGAACGTTCGACAGCTCCGCGGTCATCGTTTTTCGTCCGAAAATTGATTTTTGGGACTTTACCAAAAATTATTCAAAATGTCAATTGGATCGTGCCTCATGTTGAATAACCTCTTTTTAAACCCTCACAGTGACCAAAATTGCCATTTTTACAGAGTTTTGCTTACTCAGAAGCTTCAATTTTGACCAATTTCAGGCAGAGAAATGACTTTAAACACACTTATTTTAGTTGAAAAAGTAATGATTCACATCCAACAGTAATTTGCAGTCAAAAGATTAAATGTTAAAATTTCATCAGAATTGACCATTTTGGGAACGTTCGACAGCTCCGCGGTCATCGTTTTTCGTCCGAAAATTGATTTTTTGGACTTTACCAAAAATGATTCAAAATGTCAATTGGATCGTGCCTCGTGTTGAATAACCAGTTTTTAAACCCTCACAGTGACCAAAATTGCCATTTTTACAGAGTTTGGCTTACTCAGAAGCTTCAATTTTGACCAATTTCAGGCACAGAAATGACTTTAAATACACTTATTTTAGTTGAAAAGGTAATAATTCACATCCAACAGTAATTTGCAGTCAAAAGATTAAATGTTAAAATTTCATCAGAATTGACCATTTTGGGAACGTTCAACAGCTCCGCGGTCATCGTTTTTCACCCGAAAATTTATTTTTGGGTCTTTACCAAAAATGATTCAAAATGTCAATTGGATCGTGCCTCATGTTGAATAACCACTTTTTAAACCCTCACAGTGACCAAAATTGCCATTTTTACAGCGTTTTGCTTACTCAGAAGCTTCAATTTTGACCAATTTCAGGCAGAGAAATGACTTTAAACACACTTATTTTAGTTGAAAAAGTAATAATTCACATCCAACAGTAATTTGCAGTCAAAAGATTAAATGTTAAAATTTTATCAGAATTGACCATTTTGGGAGCGTTCGACAGCTCCGCGGTCATCGTTTTTCGTCCGAAAATTGATTTTTGGGACTTTACCAAAAATGATTCAAAATGTCAATTGGATCATGCCTCATGTTGAATAACCACTTTTTAAACCCTCACAGTGACCAAAATTGCCATTTTTACAGAGTTTTGCTTACTCAGAAGCTTCAATTTTGACCAATTTCAGGCACAGAAATGACTTTAAACACACTTATTTTAGTTGAAAAAGTAATAATTCACATCCAACAGTAATTTGCAGTCAAAAGATTAAATGTTAAAATTTAATCAGAATTGACCATTTTGGGAACGTTCGACAGCTCCACGGTCATCGTTTTTCGGCCGAAAATTGATTTTTTGGACTTTACCAAAAACGATTCAAAATGTCAATTGGATCGTGCCTCATGTTGAATAATCACTTTTTAAACCCTCACAGTGACCAAAATTGCCATTTTTACAGAGTTTTGCTTACTCAGAAGCTTCAATTTTGACCAATTTCAGGCAGAGAAATGACTTTAAACACACTTATTTTAGTTGAAAAGGTAATAATTCACATCCAACAGTAATTTGCAGTCAAAAGATTAAATGTTAAAATTTCATCAGAATTGACCATTTTGGGAACGTTCGACAGCTCCGCGGTCATCGTTTTTCGTCCGAAAATTGATTTTTGGGACTTTACCAAAAATGATTCAAAATGTCAATTGGATCGTGCCTCATGTTGAATAACCACTTTTTAAACCCTCACAGTGACCAAAATTGCCATTTTTACAGAGTTTTGCTTACTCAGAAGCTTCAATTTTGACCAATTTCAGGCAGAGAAATGACTTTAAACAGACTTATTTTAGTTGAAAAAGTAATATTTCACATCCAACAGTAATTTGCAGTCAAAAGATTAAATGTTAAAATTTCCTCAGAATTGACCATTTTGGGAACGTTCAACAGCTCCGCGGTCATCGTTTTACGTCCGAAAATTGATTTTTTGGACTTTACCTAAAATGATTCAAAATATCAATTGGATCGTGCCTCATGTTGAACAACCACTTTTTAAACCCTCACAGTGACCAAAATTGCCATTTTTACAGAGTTTTGCTTACTCAGAAGCTTCAATTGTGACCAATTTCAGGCACAGAAATTACTTTAAACACACTTATTTTAGTTGAAAAAGTAATAATTCACATCCAACAGTAATTTGCAGTCAAAAGATTAAATGTTAAAATTTCATCAGAATTGACCATTTTGGGAACGTTCGACAGCTCCGCGGTCATCGTTTTTCGTCCGAAAATTGATTTTTTGGACTTTACCAAAAATGATTCAAAATGTCAATTGGATCATGCCTCATGTTGAATAACCACTTTTTAAACCCTCACAGTGACCAAAATTGCCATTTTTACAGAGTTTTGCTTACTCAGAAGCTTCAATTTTGACCAATTTCAGGCACAGAAATGACTTTAAACACACTTATTTTAGTTGAAAAAGTAATAATTCACATCCAACAGTAATTTGCAGTCAAAAGATTAAATGTTAAAATTTAATCAGAATTGACCATTTTGGGAACGTTCGACAGCTCCGCGGTCATCGTTTTTCGTCCGAAAATTGATTTTTTCGACTTTACCAAAAATTATTCAAAATGTCAATTGGATCGTGCCTCATGTTGAATAACCACTTTTTAAACCCTCGCAGTGACCAAAATTGCCATTTTGACAGAGTTTTGCTTACTCAGAAGCTTCAATTTTGACCAATTTCAGGCACAGAAATTACTTTAAACACACTTATTTTAGTTGAAAAAGTTATAATTCACATCCAACAGTAATTTGCAGTCAAAAGATTAAATGTTAAAATTTCATCAGAATTGACCATTTTGAGAACGTTCGACAGCTCCGCGGTCATCGTTTTACGTCCGAAAATTGATTTTTTGGACTTTACCAAAAATGATTCAAAATGTCAATTGGATCGTGCCTCATGTTGAATAACCACTTTTTAAACCCTCACAGTGACCAAAATTGCCATTTTTACAGAGTTTTGCTTACTCAGAAGCTTCAATTTTGACCAATTTCAGGCTCAGAAATGACTTTAAATACACTTATTTTAGTTGAAAAGGTAATAATTCACATCCAACAGTAATTTGCAGTCAAAAGATTAAATGTTAAAATTTCATCAGAATTGACCATTTTGGGAACGTTCGACAGCTCTGCGGTCATCGTTTTTCGTCCGAAAATTTATTTTTTGGTCTTTAACAAAAATGATTCAAAATGTCAATTGGATCATGCCTCATGTTGAATAACCACTTTTTAAACCCTCACAGTGACCAAAATTGCCATTTTTACAGAGTTTTTCTTACTCAGAAGCTTCAATTTTGACCAATTTCAGGCAGAGAAATGACTTTAAACACACTTATTTTACTTGAAAAAGTAATAATTCACATCCAACAGTAATTTGCAGTCAAAAGATTAAATGTTAAAATTTCATCAGAATTGACCATTTTGGGAACGTTCGACAGCTCCGCGGTCATCGTTTTTCGTCCGAAAAATGATTTTTGGGACTTTACCAAAAATGATTCAAAATGTCAATTGGATCATGCCTCATGTTGAATAACCACTTTTTAAACCCTCACAGTGACCAAAATTGCCATTTTTACAGAGTTTTGCTTACTCAGAAGCTTCAATTTTGACCAATTTCAGGCACAGAAATTACTTTAAACACACTTATTTTAGTTGAAAAAGTAATAATTCACATCCAACAGTAATTTGCAGTCAAAAGATTAAATGTTAAAATTTCATCAGAATTGACCATTTTGGGAACGTTCGACAGCTCCGCGGTCATCGTTTTTCGTCCGAAAATTGATTTTTTGGACTTTACCAAAAATGATTCAAAATGTCAATTGGATCATGCCTCATGTTGAATAACCACTTTTTAAACCCTCACAGTGACCAAAATTGCAATTTTTACAGAGTTTTGCTTACTCAGAAGCTTCAATTTTGACCAATTTCAGGCACAGAAATGACTTTAAACACACTTATTTTAGTTGAAAAAGTAATATTTCACATCCAACAGTAATTTGCAGTCAAAAGATTAAAAGTTAAAATTTAATCAGAATTGACCATTTTGGGAACGTTCGACAGCTCCGCGGTCATCGTTTTTCGTCCGAAAATAGATTTTTGGGACTTTACCAAAAATTATTCAAAATGTCAATTGGATCGTGCCTCATGTTGAATAACCACTTTTTAAACCCTCGCAGTGACCAAAATTGCCATTTTGACAGAGTTTTGCTTACTCAGAAGCTTCAATTTTGACCAATTTCAGGCACAGAAATTACTTTAAACACACTTATTTTAGTTAAAAAAGTTATAATTCACATCCAACAGTAATTTGCAGTCAAAAGATTAAATGTCAAAATTTCATCAGAATTGACCATTTTGGGAACGTTCGACAGCTCCGCGGTCATCGTTTTACGTCCGAAAATTGATTTTTTGGACTTTACCAAAAATGATTCAAAATGTCAATTGGATCGTGCCTCATGTTGAATAACCACTTTTTAAACCCTCACAGTGACCAAAATTGCCATTTTTACAGAGTTTTGCTTACTCAGAAGCTTCAATTTTGACCAATTTCAGGCACAGAAATGACTTTAAATACACTTATTTTAGTTGAAAAGGTAATAATTCACATCCAACAGTAATTTGCAGTCAAAAGATTAAATGTTAAAATTTCATCAGAATTGACCATTTTGGGAACGTTCGACAGCTCCGCGGTCATCGTTTTTCGTCCGAAAATTTATTTTTTGGTCTTTACCAAAAATGATTCAAAATGTCAATTGGATCATGCCTCATGTTGAATAACCACTTTTTAAACCCTCACAGTGACCAAAATTTCCATTTTTACAGAGTTTTGCTTACTCAGAAGCTTCAATTTTGACCAATTTCAGGAACAGAAATTACTTTAAATACACTTATTTTAGTTGAAAAAGTAATAATTCACATCCAACAGTAATTTGCAGTCAAAAGATTAAATGTTAAAATTTCCTCAGAATTGACCATTTTGGGAACGTTCGACAGCTCCGCGGTCATTGTTTTTCATCCGAAAATTGATTTTTGGGACTTTACCAAAAATGATTCAAAAAGTCAATTGGATCATGCCTCATGTTGAATAACCACTTTTTAAACCCTCACAGTGACCAAAAATGCCATTTTTACAGCATTTTGCTTACTCAGAAGCTTCAATTTTGACCAATTTCAGGCAGAAAAATTACTTTAAACACACTTATTTTAGTTGAAAAAGTAATAATTCACATCCAAGAGTAATTTGCAGTCAAAAGATTAAATGTTATAATTTCATCAGAATTGACCATTTTGGGAACGTTCGACAGCTCCGCGGTCATCGTTTTTCGTCCGAAAATTGATTTTTGGGACTTTACCAAAAATTATTCAAAATGTCAATTGGATCGTGCCTCATGTTGAATAACCTCTTTTTAAACCCTCACAGTGACCAAAATTGCCATTTTTACAGAGTTTTGCTTACTCAGAAGCTTCAATTTTGACCAATTTCAGGCAGAGAAATGACTTTAAACACACTTATTTTAGTTGAAAAAGTAATGATTCACATCCAACAGTAATTTGCAGTCAAAAGATTAAATGTTAAAATTTCATCAGAATTGACCATTTTGGGAACGTTCGACAGCTCCGCGGTCATCGTTTTTCGTCCGAAAATTGATTTTTTGGACTTTACCAAAAATGATTCAAAATGTCAATTGGATCGTGCCTCGTGTTGAATAACCAGTTTTTAAACCCTCACAGTGACCAAAATTGCCATTTTTACAGAGTTTGGCTTACTCAGAAGCTTCAATTTTGACCAATTTCAGGCACAGAAATGACTTTAAATACACTTATTTTAGTTGAAAAGGTAATAATTCACATCCAACAGTAATTTGCAGTCAAAAGATTAAATGTTAAAATTTCATCAGAATTGACCATTTTGGGAACGTTCAACAGCTCCGCGGTCATCGTTTTTCACCCGAAAATTTATTTTTGGGTCTTTACCAAAAATGATTCAAAATGTCAATTGGATCGTGCCTCATGTTGAATAACCACTTTTTAAACCCTCACAGTGACCAAAATTGCCATTTTTACAGCGTTTTGCTTACTCAGAAGCTTCAATTTTGACCAATTTCAGGCAGAGAAATGACTTTAAACACACTTATTTTAGTTGAAAAAGTAATAATTCACATCCAACAGTAATTTGCAGTCAAAAGATTAAATGTTAAAATTTTATCAGAATTGACCATTTTGGGAGCGTTCGACAGCTCCGCGGTCATCGTTTTTCGTCCGAAAATTGATTTTTGGGACTTTACCAAAAATGATTCAAAATGTCAATTGGATCATGCCTCATGTTGAATAACCACTTTTTAAACCCTCACAGTGACCAAAATTGCCATTTTTACAGAGTTTTGCTTACTCAGAAGCTTCAATTTTGACCAATTTCAGGCACAGAAATGACTTTAAACACACTTATTTTAGTTGAAAAAGTAATAATTCACATCCAACAGTAATTTGCAGTCAAAAGATTAAATGTTAAAATTTAATCAGAATTGACCATTTTGGGAACGTTCGACAGCTCCACGGTCATCGTTTTTCGGCCGAAAATTGATTTTTTGGACTTTACCAAAAACGATTCAAAATGTCAATTGGATCGTGCCTCATGTTGAATAATCACTTTTTAAACCCTCACAGTGACCAAAATTGCCATTTTTACAGAGTTTTGCTTACTCAGAAGCTTCAATTTTGACCAATTTCAGGCAGAGAAATGACTTTAAACACACTTATTTTAGTTGAAAAGGTAATAATTCACATCCAACAGTAATTTGCAGTCAAAAGATTAAATGTTAAAATTTCATCAGAATTGACCATTTTGGGAACGTTTGACAGCTCCGCGGTCATCGTTTTTCGTCCTAAAATTGATTTTTTGGACTTTACCAAAAATGATTCAAAATGTCAATTGGATCATGCCTCATGATGAATAACCACTTTTTAAACCCTCACAGTGACCAAAATTGCCATTTTTACAGAGTTTTGCTTACTCAGAAGCTACAATTTTGAACAATTTATGCAGAGAAATTACTTTAAACACACTTATTTTAGTTGAAAAAGTAATAATTCACATCCAACAGTAATTTGCAGTCAAAAGATTAAATGTTAAAATTTCATCAGAATTTACCATTTTGGGAACGTTCGACAGCTCCGCGGTCATCGTTTTTCGTCCGAAAATTGATTTTTTGGACTTTACCAAAAATGATTCAAAATGTCAATTGGATCATGCCTCATGATGAATAACCACTTTTGAAACCCTCACAGTGACCAAAATTGCCATTTTTACAGAGTTTTGCTTACTCAGAAGCTTCAATTTTGACCAATTTCAGGCAGAGAAATGACTTTAAACACACTTATTTTAGTTGAAAAAGTAATAATTCACATCCAACAGTAATTTGCAGTCAAAAGATTAAATGTTAAAATTTCATCAGAATTTACCATTTTGGGAACGTTCGACAGCTCCGCGGTCATCGTTTTTCGTCCGAAAATTGATTTTTTTGGACTTTACCAAAAATGATTCAAAATGTCAATTGGATCATGCCTCATGATGAATAACCACTTTTTAAACCCTCACAGTGACCAAAATTGCCATTTTTACAGAGTTTTGCTTACTCAGAAGCTTCAATTTTGACCAATTTCAGGCAGAGAAATGACTTTAAACACACTTATTTTAGTTGAAAAAGTAATAATTCACATCCAACAGTAATTTGCAGTCAAAAGATTAAATGTTAAAATTTCATCAGAATTTACCATTTTGGGAACGTTCGACAGCTCCGCGATCATCGTTTTTCGTCCGAAAATTGATTTTTTGGACTATACCAAAAATGATTCAAAATGTCAATTGGATCGTGCCTCATGTTGAATAACCACTTTTTAAACCCTCACAGTGACCAAAATTGCCATTTTTACAGAGTTTTGCTTACTCAGAAGCTTCAATTTTGACCAATTTCAGGCACAGAAATTACTTTAAACACACTTATTTTAGTTGAAAAAGTAATAATTCACATCCAACAGTAATTTGCAGTCAAAAGATTAAATGTTAAAATTTCATCAGAATTGACCATTTTGGGAACGTTCGACAGCTCCGCGGTCATCGTTTTTCGTCCGAAAATTGATTTTTTGGACTTTACCAAAAATGATTCAAAATGTCAATTGGATCATGCCTCATGTTGAATAACCACTTTTTAAACCCTCACAGTGACCAAAATTGCAATTTTTACAGAGTTTTGCTTACTCAGAAGCTTCAATTTTGACCAATTTCAGGCACAGAAATGACTTTAAACACACTTATTTTAGTTGAAAAAGTAATATTTCACATCCAACAGTAATTTGCAGTCAAAAGATTAAAAGTTAAAATTTTATCAGAATTGACCATTTTGGGAACGTTCGACAGCTCCGCGGTCATCGTTTTTCGTCCGAAAATAGATTTTTTGGACTTTACCAAAAATTATTCAAAATGTCAATTGGATCGTGCCTCATGTTGAATAACCACTTTTTAAACCCTCGCAGTGACCAAAATTGCCATTTTGACAGAGTTTTGCTTACTCAGAAGCTTCAATTTTGACCAATTTCAGGCACAGAAATTACTTTAAACACACTTATTTTAGTTAAAAAAGTTATAATTCACATCCAACAGTAATTTGCAGTCAAAAGATTAAAAGTTAAAATTTTATCAGAATTGACCATTTTGGGAACGTTCGACAGCTCCGCGGTCATCGTTTTTCGTCCGAAAATAGATTTTTTGGACTTTACCAAAAATTATTCAAAATGTCAATTGGATCGTGCCTCATGTTGAATAACCACTTTTTAAACCCTCGCAGTGACCAAAATTGCCATTTTGACAGAGTTTTGCTTACTCAGAAGCTTCAATTTTGACCAATTTCAGGCACAGAAATTACTTTAAACACACTTATTTTAGTTAAAAAAGTTATAATTCACATCCAACAGTAATTTGCAGTCAAAAGATTAAATGTCAAAATTTCATCAGAATTGACCATTTTGGGAACGTTCAACAGCTCCGCGGTCATCGTTTTTCGTCCGAAAATTGATTTTTTGGACTTTACCAAAAATGATTCAAAATGTCAATTGGATCGTGCCTCGTGTTGAATAACCAGTTTTTAAACCCTCACAGTGACCAAAATTGCCATTTTTACAGAGTTTGGCTTACTCAGAAGCTTCAATTTTGACCAATTTCAGGCACAGAAATGACTTTAAATACACTTATTTTAGTTGAAAAGGTAATAATTCACATCCAACAGTAATTTGCAGTCAAAATATTAAATGTTAAAATTTCATCAGAATTGACCATTTTGGGAACGTTCGACAGCTCCGCGGTCATCGTTTTTCGTCCGAAAATTGATTTTTGGGACTTTACCAAAAATGATTCAAAATGTTAATTGGATCGTGCCTCATGTCGAATAACCACTTTTTAAACCCTCACAGTGACCAAAATTGCCATTTTTACAGAGTTTTGCTTACTCAGAAGCTTCAATTTTGACCAATTTCAAGCAGAGAAATGACTTTAAACACACTTATTTTAGTTGAAAAAGTAATAATTCACATCCAACAGTAATTTGCAGTCAAAAGATTAAATGTTAAAGTTTCATCAGAATTGACCATTTTGGGAACGTTCGACAGCTCCGCGGTCATCGTTTTTCGTCCGAAAATTGATTTTTGGGACTTTACCAAAAATGATTCAAAATGTTAATTGGATCGTGCCTCATGTTGAATAACCACTTTTTAAACCCTCACAGTGACCAAAATTGTCATTTTTACAGAGTTTTGCTTGCTCAGAAACTTCAATTTTGACCAATTTCAGGCAGAGAAATGACTTTAAACACACTTATTTTAGTTGAAAAAGTAATAATTCACATCCAACAGTAATTTGCAGTCAAAAGATTAAATGTTAAAATTTCATCAGAATTGACCATTTTGGGAACGTTCGACAGCTCCGCGGTCATCGTTTTTCGTCCGAAAATTGATTTTTGGGACTTTACCAAAAATGATTCAAAATGTTAATTGGATCGTGCCTCATGTTGAATAACCACTTTTTAAACCCTCACAGTGACCAAAATTGCCATTTTTACAGAGTTTTGCTTGCTCAGAAACTTCAATTTTGACCAATTTCAGGCAGAGAAATTACTTTAAACACACTTATTTTAGTTGAAAAAGTAATAATTCACATCCAACAGTAATTTGCAGTCAAAAGATTAAATGTTAAAATTTCATCAGAATTGACCATTTTGGGAACGTTCGACAGCTCCGCGGTCATCGTTTTTCGTCCGAAAATTGATTTTTTGGACTTTACCAAAAATGATTCAAAATGTCAATTGGATCATGCCTCATGTTGAATAACCACTTTTTAAACCCTCACAGTGACCAAAATTGCCATTTTTACAGAGTTTTGCTTACTCAGAAGCTTCAATTTTGACCAATTTCAGGCACAGAAATGACTTTAAACACACTTATTTTAGTTGAAAAAGTAATAATTCACATCCAACAGTAATTTGCAGTCAAAAGATTAAATGTTAAAATTTAATCAGAATTGACCATTTTGGGAACGTTCGACAGCTCCGCGGTCATCGTTTTTCGTCCGAAAATTGATTTTTTCGACTTTACCAAAAATTATTCAAAATGTCAATTGGATCGTGCCTCATGTTGAATAACCACTTTTTAAACCCTCGCAGTGACCAAAATTGCCATTTTTACAGAGTTTTGCTTACTCAGAAGCTTCAATTTTGACCAATTTCAGGCACAGAAATTACTTTAAACACACTTATTTTATTTGAAAAAGTAATGATTCACATCCAACAGTAATTTGCAGTCAAAAGATTAAATGTTAAAATTTCATCAGAATTGACCATTTTGGGGACGTTCGACAGCTCCGGGGTCATCGTTTTTTGTCCGAAAATTAATTTTTGGGACTTTACCAAAAAAGATTCAAAATGTCAATTGGATCGTGCCTCGTGTTGAATAACCAGTTTTTAAACCCTCACAGTGACAAAAATTGCCATTTTTACAGAGTTTTGCTTACTCAGAAGCTTCAATTTTGACCAATTTCAGGCAGAGAAATGACTTTAAACACACTTATTTTAGTTGAAAAAGTAATAATTCACATCCAACAGTAATTTGCAGTCAAAAGATTAAATGTTAAAATTTCATCAGAATGTACCATTTTGGGAACGTTCGACAGCTCCGCGGTCATCGTTTTTCGTCCGAAAATTGATTTTTTGGACTATACCAAAAATGATTCAAAATGTCAATTGGATCGTGCCTCATGTTGAATAACCAGTTTTTAAACCCTCACAGTGACCAAAATTGCCATTTTTACAGAGTTTTGCTTACTCAGAAGCTTCAATTTTGACCACTTTCAGGCAGAGAAATGACTTTAAACACACTTATTTTAGTTGAAAAAGTAATATTTCACATCCAACAGTAATTTGCAGTCAAAAGATTAAATGTTAAAATTTCATCAGAATTGACCATTTTGGGAACGTTCGACAGCTCCGTGGTCATCGTTTTTCGTCCGAAAATTGATTTTTGGGACTTTACCAAAAATGATTCAAAATGTCAATTGGATCGTGCCTCATGTTGAATAAGCACTTTTTAAACCCTCACAGTGACCAAATTTGCCATTTTTACAGAGTTTTGCTTACTCAGAAGCTTCAATTTTGACCAATTTCATGGCAGAGAAATGACTTTAAACACACTTATTTTAGTTGAAAACGTAATAATTCACATCCAACAGTAATTTGCAGTCAAAAGATTAAATGTTAAAATTTCATCAGAATTGACCATTTTGGGAACGTTCGACAGCTCCGCGGTCATCGTTTTTCGTCCGAAAATTGATTTTTTGAACTTTACCAAAAATGATTCAAAATGTCAATTGGATCATGCCTCATGTTGAATAACCACTTTTTAAACCCTCACAGTGTCCAAAATTGCCATTTTTACAGAGTTTTGCTTACTCAGAAGCTTCAATTTTGACCAATTTCAGGCAGAGAAATGACTTTAAACACACTTATTTTAGTTGAAAAAGTAATAATTCACATCCAACAGTAATTTGCAGTCAAAAGAATAAATGTTAAAATTTCATCAGAATTGACCATTTTGGGAACGTTCGACAGCTCCGCGGTCATCGTTTTTCGTCCGAAAATTGATTTTTTGGACTATACCAAAAATGATTCAAAATGTCAATTGGATCGTGCCTCATGTTGAATAACCAGTTTTTAAACCCTCACAGTGACCAAAATTGCCATTTTTACAGAGTTTTGCTTACTCAGAAGCTTCAATTTTGACCACTTTCAGGCAGAGAAATGACTTTAAACACACTTATTTTAGTTGAAAAAGTAATATTTCACATCCAACAGTAATTTGCAGTCAAAAGATTAAATGTTAAAATTTCATCAGAATTGACCATTTTGGGAACGTTCGACAGCTCCGTGGTCATCGTTTTTCGTCCGAAAATTGATTTTTGGGACTTTACCAAAAATGATTCAAAATGTCAATTGGATCGTGCCTCATGTTGAATAAGCACTTTTTAAACCCTCACAGTGACCAAATTTGCCATTTTTACAGAGTTTTGCTTACTCAGAAGCTTCAATTTTGACCAATTTCATGGCAGAGAAATGACTTTAAACACACTTATTTTAGTTGAAAAAGTAATAATTCACATCCAACAGTAATTTGCAGTCAAAAGAATAAATGTTAAAATTTCATCAGAATTGACCATTTTGGGAACGTTCGACAGCTCCGCGGTCATCGTTTTTCGTCCGAAAATTTATTTTTTGGACTTTACCAAAAATGATTCAAAATGTCAATTGGATCGTGCCTCATGTTGAATAACCACTTTTTAAACCCTCACAGTGACCAAAATTGCCATTTTTACAGAGTTTTGCTTACTCAGAAGCTTCAATTTTGACCAATTTCAGGCACAGAAATTACTTTAAACACACTTATTTTAGTTGAAAAAGTAATAATTCACATCCAACAGTAATTTGCAGTCAAAAGATTAAATGTTAAAATTTCATCAGAATTGACCATTTTGGGAACGTTCGACAGCTCCGCGGTCATCGTTTTTCGTCCGAAAATTGATTTTTTGGACTTTACCAAAAATGATTCAAAATGTCAATTGGATCATGCCTCATGTTGAATAACCACTTTTTAAACCCTCACAGTGACCAAAATTGCCATTTTTACAGAGTTTTGCTTACTCAGAAGCTTCAATTTTGACCAATTTCAGGCACAGAAATGACTTTAAACACACTTATTTTAGTTGAAAAAGTAATAATTCACATCCAACAGTAATTTGCAGTCAAAAGATTAAATGTTAAAATTTCATCAGAATTGACCATTTTGGGAACGTTCGACAGCTCCGCGGTCATCGTTTTTCGTCCGAAAATTGATTTTTGGGACTTTACCAAAAATGATTCAAAATGTTAATTGGATCGTGCCTCATGTTGAATAACCACTTTTTAAACCCTCACAGTGACCAAAATTGTCATTTTTACAGAGTTTTGCTTGCTCAGAAACTTCAATTTTGACCAATTTCAGGCAGAGAAATGACTTTAAACACACTTATTTTAGTTGAAAAAGTAATAATTCACATCCAACAGTAATTTGCAGTCAAAAGATTAAATGTTAAAATTTCATCAGAATTGACCATTTTGGGAACGTTCGACAGCTCCGCGGTCATCGTTTTTCGTCCGAAAATTGATTTTTGGGACTTTACCAAAAATGATTCAAAATGTTAATTGGATCGTGCCTCATGTTGAATAACCACTTTTTAAACCCTCACAGTGACCAAAATTGCCATTTTTACAGAGTTTTGCTTGCTCAGAAACTTCAATTTTGACCAATTTCAGGCAGAGAAATTACTTTAAACACACTCATTTTAGTTGAAAAAGTAATAATTCACATCCAACAGTAATTTGCAGTCAAAAGATTAAATGTTAAAATTTCATCAGAATTGACCATTTTGGGAACGTTCGACAGCTCCGCGGTCATCGTTTTTCGTCCGAAAATTGATTTTTTGGACTTTACCAAAAATGATTCAAAATGTCAATTGGATCATGCCTCATGTTGAATAACCACTTTTTAAACCCTCACAGTGACCAAAATTGCCATTTTTACAGAGTTTTGCTTACTCAGAAGCTTCAATTTTGACCAATTTCAGGCACAGAAATGACTTTAAACACACTTATTTTAGTTGAAAAAGTAATAATTCACATCCAACAGTAATTTGCAGTCAAAAGATTAAATGTTAAAATTTAATCAGAATTGACCATTTTGGGAACGTTCGACAGCTCCGCGGTCATCGTTTTTCGTCCGAAAATTGATTTTTTCGACTTTACCAAAAATTATTCAAAATGTCAATTGGATCGTGCCTCATGTTGAATAACCACTTTTTAAACCCTCGCAGTGACCAAAATTGCCATTTTTACAGAGTTTTGCTTACTCAGAAGCTTCAATTTTGACCAATTTCAGGCACAGAAATTACTTTAAACACACTTATTTTATTTGAAAAAGTAATGATTCACATCCAACAGTAATTTGCAGTCAAAAGATTAAATGTTAAAATTTCATCAGAATTGACCATTTTGGGGACGTTCGACAGCTCCGGGGTCATCGTTTTTTGTCCGAAAATTAATTTTTGGGACTTTACCAAAAAAGATTCAAAATGTCAATTGGATCGTGCCTCGTGTTGAATAACCAGTTTTTAAACCCTCACAGTGACAAAAATTGCCATTTTTACAGAGTTTTGCTTACTCAGAAGCTTCAATTTTGACCAATTTCAGGCAGAGAAATGACTTTAAACACACTTATTTTAGTTGAAAAAGTAATAATTCACATCCAACAGTAATTTGCAGTCAAAAGATTAAATGTTAAAATTTCATCAGAATGTACCATTTTGGGAACGTTCGACAGCTCCGCGGTCATCGTTTTTCGTCCGAAAATTGATTTTTTGGACTATACCAAAAATGATTCAAAATGTCAATTGGATCGTGCCTCATGTTGAATAACCAGTTTTTAAACCCTCACAGTGACCAAAATTGCCATTTTTACAGAGTTTTGCTTACTCAGAAGCTTCAATTTTGACCACTTTCAGGCAGAGAAATGACTTTAAACACACTTATTTTAGTTGAAAAAGTAATATTTCACATCCAACAGTAATTTGCAGTCAAAAGATTAAATGTTAAAATTTCATCAGAATTGACCATTTTGGGAACGTTCGACAGCTCCGTGGTCATCGTTTTTCGTCCGAAAATTGATTTTTGGGACTTTACCAAAAATGATTCAAAATGTCAATTGGATCGTGCCTCATGTTGAATAAGCACTTTTTAAACCCTCACAGTGACCAAATTTGCCATTTTTACAGAGTTTTGCTTACTCAGAAGCTTCAATTTTGACCAATTTCATGGCAGAGAAATGACTTTAAACACACTTATTTTAGTTGAAAACGTAATAATTCACATCCAACAGTAATTTGCAGTCAAAAGATTAAATGTTAAAATTTCATCAGAATTGACCATTTTGGGAACGTTCGACAGCTCCGCGGTCATCGTTTTTCGTCCGAAAATTGATTTTTTGAACTTTACCAAAAATGATTCAAAATGTCAATTGGATCATGCCTCATGTTGAATAACCACTTTTTAAACCCTCACAGTGTCCAAAATTGCCATTTTTACAGAGTTTTGCTTACTCAGAAGCTTCAATTTTGACCAATTTCAGGCAGAGAAATGACTTTAAACACACTTATTTTAGTTGAAAAAGTAATAATTCACATCCAACAGTAATTTGCAGTCAAAAGAATAAATGTTAAAATTTCATCAGAATTGACCATTTTGGGAACGTTCGACAGCTCCGCGGTCATCGTTTTTCGTCCGAAAATTGATTTTTTGGACTATACCAAAAATGATTCAAAATGTCAATTGGATCGTGCCTCATGTTGAATAACCAGTTTTTAAACCCTCACAGTGACCAAAATTGCCATTTTTACAGAGTTTTGCTTACTCAGAAGCTTCAATTTTGACCACTTTCAGGCAGAGAAATGACTTTAAACACACTTATTTTAGTTGAAAAAGTAATATTTCACATCCAACAGTAATTTGCAGTCAAAAGATTAAATGTTAAAATTTCATCAGAATTGACCATTTTGGGAACGTTCGACAGCTCCGTGGTCATCGTTTTTCGTCCGAAAATTGATTTTTGGGACTTTACCAAAAATGATTCAAAATGTCAATTGGATCGTGCCTCATGTTGAATAAGCACTTTTTAAACCCTCACAGTGACCAAATTTGCCATTTTTACAGAGTTTTGCTTACTCAGAAGCTTCAATTTTGACCAATTTCATGGCAGAGAAATGACTTTAAACACACTTATTTTAGTTGAAAAAGTAATAATTCACATCCAACAGTAATTTGCAGTCAAAAGAATAAATGTTAAAATTTCATCAGAATTGACCATTTTGGGAACGTTCGACAGCTCCGCGGTCATCGTTTTTCGTCCGAAAATTTATTTTTTGGACTTTACCAAAAATGATTCAAAATGTCAATTGGATCGTGCCTCATGTTGAATAACCACTTTTTAAACCCTCACAGTGACCAAAATTGCCATTTTTACAGAGTTTTGCTTACTCAGAAGCTTCAATTTTGACCAATTTCAGGCACAGAAATTACTTTAAACACACTTATTTTAGTTGAAAAAGTAATAATTCACATCCAACAGTAATTTGCAGTCAAAAGATTAAATGTTAAAATTTCATCAGAATTGACCATTTTGGGAACGTTCGACAGCTCCGCGGTCATCGTTTTTCGTCCGAAAATTGATTTTTTGGACTTTACCAAAAATGATTCAAAATGTCAATTGGATCATGCCTCATGTTGAATAACCACTTTTTAAACCCTCACAGTGACCAAAATTGCCATTTTTACAGAGTTTTGCTTACTCAGAAGCTTCAATTTTGACCAATTTCAGGCACAGAAATGACTTTAAACACACTTATTTTAGTTGAAAAAGTAATAATTCACATCCAACAGTAATTTGCAGTCAAAAGATTAAATGTTAAAATTTAATCAGAATTGACCATTTTGGGAACGTTCGACAGCTCCGCGGTCATCGTTTTTCGTCCGAAAATTGATTTTTTCGACTTTACCAAAAATTATTCAAAATGTCAATTGGATCGTGCCTCATGTTGAATAACCACTTTTTAAACCCTCGCAGTGACCAAAATTGCCATTTTTACAGAGTTTTGCTTACTCAGAAGCTTCAATTTTGACCAATTTCAGGCACAGAAATTACTTTAAACACACTTATTTTATTTGAAAAAGTAATAATTCACATCCAACAGTAATTTGCAGTCAAAAGATTAAATGTTAAAATTTCATCAGAATTGACCATTTTGGGGACGTTCGACAGCTCCGGGGTCATCGTTTTTTGTCCGAAAATTAATTTTTGGGACTTTACCAAAAAAGATTCAAAATGTCAATTGGATCGTGCCTCGTGTTGAATAACCAGTTTTTAAACCCTCACAGTGACAAAAATTGCCATTTTTACAGAGTTTTGCTTACTCAGAAGCTTCAATTTTGACCAATTTCAGGCAGAGAAATGACTTTAAACACACTTATTTTAGTTGAAAAAGTAATAATTCACATCCAACAGTAATTTGCAGTCAAAAGATTAAATGTTAAAATTTCATCAGAATGTACCATTTTGGGAACGTTCGACAGCTCCGCGGTCATCGTTTTTCGTCCGAAAATTGATTTTTTGGACTATACCAAAAATGATTCAAAATGTCTATTGGATCGTGCCTCATGTTGAATAACCAGTTTTTAAACCCTCACAGTGACCAAAATTGCCATTTTTACAGAGTTTTGCTTACTCAGAAGCTTCAATTTTGACCACTTTCAGGCAGAGAAATGACTTTAAACACACTTATTTTAGTTGAAAAAGTAATATTTCACATCCAACAGTAATTTGCAGTCAAAAGATTAAATGTTAAAATTTCATCAGAATTGACCATTTTGGGAACGTTCGACAGCTCCGTGGTCATCGTTTTTCGTCCGAAAATTGATTTTTGGGACTTTACCAAAAATGATTCAAAATGTCAATTGGATCGTGCCTCATGTTGAATAAGCACTTTTTAAACCCTCACAGTGACCAAATTTGCCATTTTTACAGAGTTTTGCTTACTCAGAAGCTTCAATTTTGACCAATTTCATGGCAGAGAAATGACTTTAAACACACTTATTTTAGTTGAAAACGTAATAATTCACATCCAACAGTAATTTGCAGTCAAAAGATTAAATGTTAAAATTTCATCAGAATTGACCATTTTGGGAACGTTCGACAGCTCCGCGGTCATCGTTTTTCGTCCGAAAATTGATTTTTTGAACTTTACCAAAAATGATTCAAAATGTCAATTGGATCATGCCTCATGTTGAATAACCACTTTTTAAACCCTCACAGTGTCCAAAATTGCCATTTTTACAGAGTTTTGCTTACTCAGAAGCTTCAATTTTGACCAATTTCAGGCAGAGAAATGACTTTAAACACACTTATTTTAGTTGAAAAAGTAATAATTCACATCCAACAGTAATTTGCAGTCAAAAGAATAAATGTTAAAATTTCATCAGAATTGACCATTTTGGGAACGTTCGACAGCTCCGCGGTCATCGTTTTTCGTCCGAAAATTGATTTTTTGGACTATACCAAAAATGATTCAAAATGTCAATTGGATCGTGCCTCATGTTGAATAACCAGTTTTTAAACCCTCACAGTGACCAAAATTGCCATTTTTACAGAGTTTTGCTTACTCAGAAGCTTCAATTTTGACCACTTTCAGGCAGAGAAATGACTTTAAACACACTTATTTTAGTTGAAAAAGTAATATTTCACATCCAACAGTAATTTGCAGTCAAAAGATTAAATGTTAAAATTTCATCAGAATTGACCATTTTGGGAACGTTCGACAGCTCCGTGGTCATCGTTTTTCGTCCGAAAATTGATTTTTGGGACTTTACCAAAAATGATTCAAAATGTCAATTGGATCGTGCCTCATGTTGAATAAGCACTTTTTAAACCCTCACAGTGACCAAATTTGCCATTTTTACAGAGTTTTGCTTACTCAGAAGCTTCAATTTTGACCAATTTCATGGCAGAGAAATGACTTTAAACACACTTATTTTAGTTGAAAAAGTAATAATTCACATCCAACAGTAATTTGCAGTCAAAAGAATAAATGTTAAAATTTCATCAGAATTGACCATTTTGGGAACGTTCGACAGCTCCGCGGTCATCGTTTTTCGTCCGAAAATTTATTTTTTGGACTTTACCAAAAATGATTCAAAATGTCAATTGGATCGTGCCTCATGTTGAATAACCACTTTTTAAACCCTCACAGTGACCAAAATTGCCATTTTTACAGAGTTTTGCTTACTCAGAAGCTTCAATTTTGACCAATTTCAGGCAGAGAAATGACTTTAAACACACTTATTTTAGTTGAAAAGGTAATAATTCACATCCAACAGTAATTTGCAGTCAAAAGATTAAATGTTAAAATTTCATCAGAATTGACCATTTTGGGAACATTCGACAGCTCCGCGGTCATCGTTTTTCGTCCGAAAATTTATTTTTTGGACTTTACCAAAAATGATTCAAAATGTCAATTGGATCGTGCCTCATGTTGAATAACCAGTTTTTAAACCCTCACAGTGACCAAAATTGCCATTTTTACAGAGTTTTGCTTACTCAGAAGCTTCAATTCTGACCAATTTCAGGCAGAGAAATGACTTTAAACACACTTATTTTAGTTGAAAAAGTAATAATTCACATCCAACAGTAATTTGCAGTCAAAAGATTAAATGTTAAAATTTCATCAGAATTGACCATTTTTGGAACGTTCGACAGCTCCGCGGTCATCGTTTTTCGTCCGAAAATTGATTTTTTGGACTTTACCAAAAATGATTCAAAATGTCAATTGGATCATGCCTCATGTTGAATAACCAGTTTTTAAACCCTCACAGTGACCAAAATTGCCATTTTTACAGAGTTTTGCTTACTCAGAAGCTTCAATTTTGACCACTTTCAGGCAGAGAAATGACTTTAAACACACTTATTTTAGTTGAAAAAGTAATATTTCACATCCAACAGTAATTTGCAGTCAAAAGATTAAATGTTAAAATTTCATCAGAATTGACCATTTTGGGAACGTTCGACAGCTCCGCGGTCATCGTTTTTCGTCCGAAAATTGATTTTTTGGACTATACCAAAAATGATTCAAAATGTCAATTGGATCGTGCCTCATGTTGAATAACCAGTTTTTAAACCCTCACAGTGACCAAAATTGCCATTTTTACAGAGTTTTGCTTACTCAGAAGCTTCAATTTTGACCAATTTCAGGCAGAGAAATGACTTTAAACACATTTATTTTAGTTGAAAAAGTAATAATTCACATCCAACAGTAATTTGCAGTCAAAAGATTAAATGTTAAAATTTCATCAGAATTGACCATTTTGGGTACGTTCGACAGCTCCGGGGTCATCGTTTTTTGTCCGAAAATTAATTTTTGGGACTTTACCAAAAATGATTCAAAATGTCAATTGGATCGTGCCTCGTGTTGAATAACCAGTTTTTAAACCCTCACAGTGACCAAAATTGCCATTTTTACAGAGTTTTGCTTACTCAGAAGCTTCAATTTTGACCAATTTCAGGCAGAGAAATGACTTTAAACACACTTATTTTAGTTGAAAAAGTAATAATTCACATCCAACAGTAATTTGCAGTCAAAAGATTAAATGTTAAAATTTCATCAGAATTGACCATTTTGGGGACGTTCGACAGCTCCGCGGTCATCGTTTTTCGTCCGAAAATTGATTTTTTGGACTTTACCAAAAATGATTCAAAATGTCAATTGGATCATGCCTCATGATGAATAACCACTTTTTAAACCATCACAGTGACCAAAATTGCCATTTTTACAGAGTTTTGCTTACTCAGAAGCTTCAATTTTGACCAATTTCAGGCAGAGAAATTACTTTAAACACAATTATTTTAGTTGAAAAAGTAATAATTCACATCCAACAGTAATTTGCAGTCAAAAGAATAAATGTTAAAATTTCATCAGAATTGACCATTTTGGGAACGTTCGACAGCTCCGCGGTCATCGTTTTTCGTCCGAAAATTTATTTTTTGGACTTTACCAAAAATGATTCAAAATGTCAATTGGATCGTGCCTCATGTTGAATAACCACTTTTTAAACCCTCACAGTGACCAAAATTGCCATTTTTACAGAGTTTTGCTTACTCAGAAGCTTCAATTTTGACCAATTTCAGGCAGAGAAATTACTTTAAACACAATTATTTTAGTTGAAAAAGTAATAATTCACATCCAACAGTAATTTGCAGTCAAAAGAATAAATGTTAAAATTTCATCAGAATTGACCATTTTGGGAACGTTCGACAGCTCCGCGGTCATCGTTTTTCGTCCGAAAATTTATTTTTTGGACTTTACCAAAAATGATTCAAAATGTCAATTGGATCGTGCCTCATGTTGAATAACCACTTTTTAAACCCTCACAGTGACCAAAATTGCCATTTTTACAGAGTTTTGCTTACTCAGAAGCTTCAATTTTGACCAATTTCAGGCAGAGAAATGACTTTAAACACACTTATTTTAGTTGAAAAGGTAATAATTCACATCCAACAGTAATTTGCAGTCAAAAGATTAAATGTTAAAATTTCATCAGAATTGACCATTTTGGGAACATTCGACAGCTCCGCGGTCATCGTTTTTCGTCCGAAAATTTATTTTTTGGACTTTACCAAAAATGATTCAAAATGTCAATTGGATCGTGCCTCATGTTGAATAACCAGTTTTTAAACCCTCACAGTGACCAAAATTGCCATTTTTACAGAGTTTTGCTTACTCAGAAGCTTCAATTCTGACCAATTTCAGGCAGAGAAATGACTTTAAACACACTTATTTTAGTTGAAAAAGTAATAATTCACATCCAACAGTAATTTGCAGTCAAAAGATTAAATGTTAAAATTTCATCAGAATTGACCATTTTTGGAACGTTCGACAGCTCCGCGGTCATCGTTTTTCGTCCGAAAATTGATTTTTTGGACTTTACCAAAAATGATTCAAAATGTCAATTGGATCATGCCTCATGTTGAATAACCAGTTTTTAAACCCTCACAGTGACCAAAATTGCCATTTTTACAGAGTTTTGCTTACTCAGAAGCTTCAATTTTGACCACTTTCAGGCAGAGAAATGACTTTAAACACACTTATTTTAGTTGAAAAAGTAATATTTCACATCCAACAGTAATTTGCAGTCAAAAGATTAAATGTTAAAATTTCATCAGAATTGACCATTTTGGGAACGTTCGACAGCTCCGCGGTCATCGTTTTTCGTCCGAAAATTGATTTTTTGGACTATACCAAAAATGATTCAAAATGTCAATTGGATCGTGCCTCATGTTGAATAACCAGTTTTTAAACCCTCACAGTGACCAAAATTGCCATTTTTACAGAGTTTTGCTTACTCAGAAGCTTCAATTTTGACCAATTTCAGGCAGAGAAATGACTTTAAACACATTTATTTTAGTTGAAAAAGTAATAATTCACATCCAACAGTAATTTGCAGTCAAAAGATTAAATGTTAAAATTTCATCAGAATTGACCATTTTGGGTACGTTCGACAGCTCCGGGGTCATCGTTTTTTGTCCGAAAATTAATTTTTGGGACTTTACCAAAAATGATTCAAAATGTCAATTGGATCGTGCCTCGTGTTGAATAACCAGTTTTTAAACCCTCACAGTGACCAAAATTGCCATTTTTACAGAGTTTTGCTTACTCAGAAGCTTCAATTTTGACCAATTTCAGGCAGAGAAATGACTTTAAACACACTTATTTTAGTTGAAAAAGTAATAATTCACATCCAACAGTAATTTGCAGTCAAAAGATTAAATGTTAAAATTTCATCAGAATTGACCATTTTGGGGACGTTCGACAGCTCCGCGGTCATCGTTTTTCGTCCGAAAATTGATTTTTTGGACTTTACCAAAAATGATTCAAAATGTCAATTGGATCATGCCTCATGATGAATAACCACTTTTTAAACCATCACAGTGACCAAAATTGCCATTTTTACAGAGTTTTGCTTACTCAGAAGCTTCAATTTTGACCAATTTCAGGCAGAGAAATTACTTTAAACACAATTATTTTAGTTGAAAAAGTAATAATTCACATCCAACAGTAATTTGCAGTCAAAAGAATAAATGTTAAAATTTCATCAGAATTGACCATTTTGGGAACGTTCGACAGCTCCGCGGTCATCGTTTTTCGTCCGAAAATTGATTTTTTGGACTATACCAAAAATGATTCAAAATGTCAATTGGATCGTGCCTCATGTTGAATAACCAGTTTTTAAACCCTCACAGTGACCAAAATTGCCATTTTTACAGAGTTTTGCTTACTCAGAAGCTTCAATTTTGACCACTTTCAGGCAGAGAAATGACTTTAAACACACTTATTTTAGTTGAAAAAGTAATATTTCACATCCAACAGTAATTTGCAGTCAAAAGATTAAATGTTAAAATTTCATCAGAATTGACCATTTTGGGAACGTTCGACAGCTCCGTGGTCATCGTTTTTCGTCCGAAAATTGATTTTTGGGACTTTACCAAAAATGATTCAAAATGTCAATTGGATCGTGCCTCATGTTGAATAAGCACTTTTTAAACCCTCACAGTGACCAAATTTGCCATTTTTACAGAGTTTTGCTTACTCAGAAGCTTCAATTTTGACCAATTTCATGGCAGAGAAATGACTTTAAACACACTTATTTTAGTTGAAAAAGTAATAATTCACATCCAACAGTAATTTGCAGTCAAAAGAATAAATGTTAAAATTTCATCAGAATTGACCATTTTGGGAACGTTCGACAGCTCCGCGGTCATCGTTTTTCGTCCGAAAATTTATTTTTTTGGACTTTACCAAAAATGATTCAAAATGTCAATTGGATCGTGCCTCATGTTGAATAACCACTTTTTAAACCCTCACAGTGACCAAAATTGCCATTTTTACAGAGTTTTGCTTACTCAGAAGCTTCAATTTTGACCAATTTCAGGCAGAGAAATGACTTTAAACACACTTATTTTAGTTGAAAAGGTAATAATTCACATCCAACAGTAATTTGCAGTCAAAAGATTAAATGTTAAAATTTCATCAGAATTGACCATTTTGGGAACATTCGACAGCTCCGCGGTCATCGTTTTTCGTCCGAAAATTTATTTTTTGGACTTTACCAAAAATGATTCAAAATGTCAATTGGATCGTGCCTCATGTTGAATAACCAGTTTTTAAACCCTCACAGTGACCAAAATTGCCATTTTTACAGAGTTTTGCTTACTCAGAAGCTTCAATTCTGACCAATTTCAGGCAGAGAAATGACTTTAAACACACTTATTTTAGTTGAAAAAGTAATAATTCACATCCAACAGTAATTTGCAGTCAAAAGATTAAATGTTAAAATTTCATCAGAATTGACCATTTTTGGAACGTTCGACAGCTCCGCGGTCATCGTTTTTCGTCCGAAAATTGATTTTTTGGACTTTACCAAAAATGATTCAAAATGTCAATTGGATCATGCCTCATGTTGAATAACCAGTTTTTAAACCCTCACAGTGACCAAAATTGCCATTTTTACAGAGTTTTGCTTACTCAGAAGCTTCAATTTTGACCACTTTCAGGCAGAGAAATGACTTTAAACACACTTATTTTAGTTGAAAAAGTAATATTTCACATCCAACAGTAATTTGCAGTCAAAAGATTAAATGTTAAAATTTCATCAGAATTGACCATTTTGGGAACGTTCGACAGCTCCGCGGTCATCGTTTTTCGTCCGAAAATTGATTTTTGGGACTTTACCAAAAATGATTCAAAATGTCAATTGGATCGTGCCTCATGTTGAATAAGCACTTTTTAAACCCTCACAGTGACCAAATTTGCCATTTTTACAGAGTTTTGCTTACTCAGAAGCTTCAATTTTGACCAATTTCATGGCAGAGAAATGACTTTAAACACACTTATTTTAGTTGAAAAAGTAATAATTCACATCCAACAGTAATTTGCAGTCAAAAGAATAAATGTTAAAATTTCATCAGAATTGACCATTTTGGGAACGTTCGACAGCTCCGCGGTCATCGTTTTTCGTCCGAAAATTTATTTTTTGGACTTTACCAAAAATGATTCAAAATGTCAATTGGATCGTGCCTCATGTTGAATAACCACTTTTTAAACCCTCACAGTGACCAAAATTGCCATTTTTACAGAGTTTTGCTTACTCAGAAGCTTCAATTTTGACCAATTTCAGGCAGAGAAATGACTTTAAACACACTTATTTTAGTTGAAAAGGTAATAATTCACATCCAACAGTAATTTGCAGTCAAAAGATTAAATGTTAAAATTTCATCAGAATTGACCATTTTGGGAACATTCGACAGCTCCGCGGTCATCGTTTTTCGTCCGAAAATTTATTTTTTGGACTTTACCAAAAATGATTCAAAATGTCAATTGGATCGTGCCTCATGTTGAATAACCAGTTTTTAAACCCTCACAGTGACCAAAATTGCCATTTTTACAGAGTTTTGCTTACTCAGAAGCTTCAATTCTGACCAATTTCAGGCAGAGAAATGACTTTAAACACACTTATTTTAGTTGAAAAAGTAATAATTCACATCCAACAGTAATTTGCAGTCAAAAGATTAAATGTTAAAATTTCATCAGAATTGACCATTTTTGGAACGTTCGACAGCTCCGCGGTCATCGTTTTTCGTCCGAAAATTGATTTTTTGGACTTTACCAAAAATGATTCAAAATGTCAATTGGATCATGCCTCATGTTGAATAACCAGTTTTTAAACCCTCACAGTGACCAAAATTGCCATTTTTACAGAGTTTTGCTTACTCAGAAGCTTCAATTTTGACCACTTTCAGGCAGAGAAATGACTTTAAACACACTTATTTTAGTTGAAAAAGTAATATTTCACATCCAACAGTAATTTGCAGTCAAAAGATTAAATGTTAAAATTTCATCAGAATTGACCATTTTGGGAACGTTCGACAGCTCCGCGGTCATCGTTTTTCGTCCGAAAATTGATTTTTTGGACTATACCAAAAATGATTCAAAATGTCAATTGGATCGTGCCTCATGTTGAATAACCAGTTTTTAAACCCTCACAGTGACCAAAATTGCCATTTTTACAGAGTTTTGCTTACTCAGAAGCTTCAATTTTGACCAATTTCAGGCAGAGAAATGACTTTAAACACATTTATTTTAGTTGAAAAAGTAATAATTCACATCCAACAGTAATTTGCAGTCAAAAGATTAAATGTTAAAATTTCATCAGAATTGACCATTTTGGGAACGTTCGACAGCTCCGCGGTCATCGTTTTTCGTCCGAAAATTGATTTTTTGGACTATACCAAAAATGATTCAAAATGTCAATTGGATCGTGCCTCATGTTGAATAACCAGTTTTTAAACCCTCACAGTGACCAAAATTGCCATTTTTACAGAGTTTTGCTTACTCAGAAGCTTCAATTTTGACCAATTTCAGGCAGAGAAATGACTTTAAACACATTTATTTTAGTTGAAAAAGTAATAATTCACATCCAACAGTAATTTGCAGTCAAAAGATTAAATGTTAAAATTTCATCAGAATTGACCATTTTGGGGACGTTCGACAGCTCCGGGGTCATCGTTTTTTGTCCGAAAATTAATTTTTGGGACTTTACCAAAAATGATTCAAAATGTCAATTGGATCGTGCCTCGTGTTGAATAACCAGTTTTTAAACCCTCACAGTGACCAAAATTGCCATTTTTACAGAGTTTTGCTTACTCAGAAGCTTCAATTTTGACCAATTTCAGGCAGAGAAATGACTTTAAACACACTTATTTTAGTTGAAAAAGTAATAATTCACATCCAACAGTAATTTGCAGTCAAAAGATTAAATGTTAAAATTTCATCAGAATTGACCATTTTGGGGACGTTCGACAGCTCCGCGGTCATCGTTTTTCGTCCGAAAATTGATTTTTTGGACTTTACCAAAAATGATTCAAAATGTCAATTGGATCATGCCTCATGATGAATAACCACTTTTTAAACCATCACAGTGACCAAAATTGCCATTTTTACAGAGTTTTGCTTACTCAGAAGCTTCAATTTTGACCAATTTCAGGCAGAGAAATTACTTTAAACACAATTATTTTAGTTGAAAAAGTAATAATTCACATCCAACAGTAATTTGCAGTCAAAAGATTAAATGTTAAAATTTCATCAGAATTGACCATTTTGGGAACGTTCGACAGCTCCGCGGTCATCGTTTTTCGTCCGAAAATTGATTTTTTGGACTTTACCAAAAATGATTCAAAATGTCAATTGGATCGTGCCTCATGTTGAATAACCACTTTTTAAACCCTCACAGTGACCAAAATTGCCATTTTTACAGAGTTTTGCTTACTCAGAAGCTTCAATTTTGACCAATTTCAGGCAGAGAAATGACTTTAAACACATTTATTTTAGTTGAAAAAGTAATAATTCACATCCAACAGTAATTTGCAGTCAAAAGATTAAATGTTAAAATTTCATCAGAATTGACCATTTTGGGAACGTTCGACAGCTCCGCGGTCATCGTTTTTCGTCCTAAAATTGATTTTTTGGACTTTACCAAAAATGATTCAAAATGTCAATTGGATCATGCCTCATGATGAATAACCACTTTTTAAACCCTCACAGTGACCAAAATTGCCATTTTTACAGAGTTTTGCTTACTCAGAAGCTTCAATTTTGAACAATTTATGCAGAGAAATTACTTTAAACACACTTATTTTAGTTGAAAAAGTAATAATTCACATCCAACAGTAATTTGCAGTCAAAAGATTAAATGTTAAAATTTCATCAGAATTGACCATTTTGGGAACGTTCGACAGCTCCGCGGTCATCGTTTTTCGTCCGAAAATTGATTTTTGGGACTTTACGAAAAATGATTCAAAATGTCAATTGGATCGTGCCTCATGTTGAATAACCACTTTTTAAACCCTCACAGTGACCAAAATTGCCATTTTTACAGAGTTTTGCTTACTCAGAAGCTTCAATTTTGACCAATTTCAGGCAGAGAAATGACTTTAAACACACTTATTTTAGTTGAAAAAGTAATAATTCACATCCAACAGTAATTTGCAGTCAAAAGATTAAATGTTAAAATTTCATCAGAATTTACCATTTTGGGAACGTTCGACAGCTCCGCGGTCATCGTTTTTCGTCCGAAAATTGATTTTTTGGACTTTACCAAAAATGATTCAAAATGTCAATTGGATCGTGCCTCATGTTGAATAACCAGTTTTTAAACCCTCACAGTGACCAAAATTGCCATTTTTACAGAGTTTTGCTTACTCAGAAGCTTCAATTTTGACCAATTTCAGGCAGAGAAATGACTTTAAACACACTTATTTTAGTTGAAAAAGTAATAATTCACATCCAACAGTAATTTGCAGTCAAAAGAATAAATGTTAAAATTTCATCAGAATTGACCATTTTGGGAAAGTTCGACAGCTCCGCGGTCATTGTTTTTCGTCCGAAAATTTATTTTTTGGACTTTACCAAAAATGATTCAAAATGTCAATTGGATCGTGCCTCGTGTTGAATAACCAGTTTTTAAACCCTCACAGTGACCAAAATTGCCATTTTTACAGAGTTTTGCTTACTCAGAAGCTTCAATTTTGACCAATTTCAGGCAGAGAAATGACTTTAAACACACTTATTTTAGTTGAAAAAGTAATAATTCACATCCAACAGTAATTTGCAGTCAAAAGATTAAATGTTAAAATTTCATCAGAATTTACCATTTTGGGAACGTTCGACAGCTCCGCGGTCATCGTTTTTCGTCCGAAAATTGATTTTTTGGACTTTACCAAAAATGATTCAAAATGTCAATTGGATCATGCCTCATAATGAATAACCACTTTTTAAACCCTCACAGTGACCAAAATTGCCATTTTTACAGAGTTTTGCTTACTCAGAAGCTTCAATTTTGACCAATTTCAGGCAGAGAATTGACTTTAAACACACTTATTTTAGTTGAAAAAGTAATAATTCACATCCAACAGTAATTTGCAGTCAAAAGATTAAATGTTAAAATTTCATCAGAATTTACCATTTTGGGAACGTTCGACAGCTCCGCGGTCATCGTTTTTCGTCCGAAAATTGATTTTTTGGACTATACCAAAAATGATTTAAAATGTCAATTGGATTGTGCCTCATGTTGAATAACCAGTTTTTAAACCCTCACAGTGACCAAAATTGCCATTTTTACAGAGTTTTGCTTACTCAGAAGCTTCAATTTTGACCAATTTCAGGCAGAGAAATGACTTTAAACACACTTATTTTAGTTGAAAAAGTAATATTTCACATCCAACAGTAATTTGCAGTCAAAAGATTAAATGTTAAAATTTCATCAGAATTGACCATTTTGGGAATGTTCGACAGCTCCGTGGTCATCGTTTTTCGTCCGAAAATTGATTTTTGGGACTTTACCAAAAATGATTCAAAATGTCAATTGGATGGTGCCTCATGTTGAATAACCAGTTTTTAAACCCTCACAGTGACCAAAATTGCCATTTTTACAGAGTTTTGCTTACTCAAAAGCTTCAATTTTGACCAATTTCAGGCAAAGAAATGACTTTAAACACACTTATTTTAGTTGAAAAAGTAATAATTCACATCCAACAGTAATTTGCAGTCAAAAGATTAAATGTTAAAATTTCATCAGAATTTACCATTTTGGGAACGTTCGACAGCTCCGTGGTCATCGTTTTTCGTCCGAAAATTGATTTTTTGGACTTTACCAAAAATGATTCAAAATGTCAATTGGATCATGCCTCATGATGAATAACCACTTTTTAAACCCTCACAGTGACCAAAATTGCCATTTTTACAGAGTTTTGCTTACTCAGAAGCTTCAATTTTGACCAATTTCAGGCAGAGAAATGACTTTAAACACACTTATTTTAGTTGAAAAAGTAATAATTCACATCCAACAGTAATTTGCAGTCAAAAGATTAAATGTTAAAATTTCATCAGAATTTACCATTTTGGGGACGTTCGACAGCTCCGCGGTCATCGTTTTTCGTCCGAAAATTGATTTTTTGGAATTTACCAAAAATGATTCAAAATGTCAATTGGATCGTGCCTCATGTTGAATAACCAGTTTTTAAACCCTCACAGTGACCAAAATTGCCATTTTTACAGAGTTTTGCTTACTCAGAAGCTTCAATTTTGACCAATTTCAGGCACAGAAATTACTTTAAACACACTTATTTTATTTGAAAAAGTAATAATTCACATCCAACAGTAATTTGCAGTCAAAAGATTAAATGTTAAAATTTCATCAGAATTGACCATTTTGGGGACGTTCGACAGCTCCGGGGTCATCGTTTTTTGTCCGAAAATTAATTTTTGGGACTTTACCAAAAATGATTCAAAATGTCAATTGGATCGTGCCTCGTGTTGAATAACCAGTTTTTAAACCCTCACAGTGACAAAAATTGCCATTTTTACAGAGTTTTGCTTACTCAGAAGCTTCAATTTTGACCAATTTCAGGCAGAGAAATGACTTTAAACACACTTATTTTAGTTGAAAAAGTAATATTTCACATCCAACAGTAATTTGCAGTCAAAAGATTAAATGTTAAAATTTCATCAGAATTTACCATTTTGGGAACGTTCGACAGCTCCGCGGTCATCGTTTTTCGTCCGAAAATTGATTTTTTGGACTATACCAAAAATGATTCAAAATGTCAATTGGATCGTGCCTCATGTTGAATAACCAGTTTTTAAACCCTCACAGTGACCAAAATTGCCATTTTTACAGAGTTTTGCTTACTCAGAAGCCTCAATTTTGACCACTTTCAGGCAGAGAAATGACTTTAAACACACTTATTTTAGTTGAAAAAGTAATATTTCACATCCAACAGTAATTTGCAGTCAAAAGATTAAATGTTAAAATTTCATCAGAATTGACCATTTTGGGAACGTTCGACAGCTCCGTGGTCATCGTTTTTCGTCCGAAAATTGATTTTTGGGACTTTACCAAAAATGATTCAAAATGTCAATTGGATCGTGCCTCATGTTGAATAAGCACTTTTTAAACCCTCACAGTGACCAAATTTGCCATTTTTACAGAGTTTTGCTTACTCAGAAGCTTCAATTTTGACCAATTTCATGGCAGAGAAATGACTTTAAACACACTTATTTTAGTTGAAAAAGTAATAATTCACATCCAACAGTAATTTGCAGTCAAAAGATTAAATGTTAAAATTTCATCAGAATTGACCATTTTGGGAACGTTCGACAGCTCCGCGGTCATCGTTTTTCGTCCGAAAATTGATTTTTTGAACTTTACCAAAAATGATTCAAAATGTCAATTGGATCATGCCTCATGTTGAATAACCACTTTTTAAACCCTCACAGTGTCCAAAATTGCCATTTTTACAGAGTTTTGCTTACTCAGAAGCTTCAATTTTGACCAATTTCAGGCAGAGAAATGACTTTAAACACACTTATTTTAGTTGAAAAAGTAATAATTCACATCCAACAGTAATTTGCAGTCAAAAGAATAAATGTTAACATTTCATCAGAATTGACCATTTTGGGAACGTTCGACAGCTCCGCGGTCATCGTTTTTCGTCCGAAAATTTATTTTTTGGACTTTACCAAAAATGATTCAAAATGTCAATTGGATCGTGCCTCATGTTGAATAACCACTTTTTAAACCCTCACAGTGACCAAAATTGCCATTTTTACAGAGTTTTGCTTACTCAGAAGCTTCAATTTTGACCAATTTCAGGCAGAGAAATGACTTTAAACACACTTATTTTAGTTGAAAAAGTAATAATTCACATCCAACAGTAATTTGCAGTCAAAAGATTAAATGTTAAAATTTAATCAGAATTGACCATTTTTGGAACGTTCGACAGCTCCGCGGTCATCGTTTTTCGTCCGAAAATTGATTTTTGGGACTTTACCAAAAATGATTCAAAATGTCAATTGGATCAAGCCTCATGATGAATAACCACTTTTTAAACCCTCACAGTGACCAAAATTGCCATTTTTACAGAGTTTTGCTTACTCAGAAGCTTCAATTTTGACCAATTTCAGGCAGAGAAATGACTTTAAACACACTTATTTTAGTTGAAAAAGTAATAATTCACATCCAACAGTGATTTGCAGTCAAAAGATTAAATGTTAAAATTTCATCAGAATTTACCATTTTGGGAACGTTCGACAGCTCCGCGGTCATCGTTTTTCGTCCGAAAATTGATTTTTTGGACTATACAAAAATGATTCAAAATGTCAATTGGATCGTGCCTCATGTTGAATAACCAGTTTTTAAACCCTCACAGTGACCAAAATTGCCATTTTTACAGAGTTTTGCTTACTCAGAAGCTTCAATTTTGACCAATTTCAGGCAGAGAAATGACTTTAAACACACTTATTTTAGTTGAAAAAGTAATAATTCACATCCAACAGTAATTTGCAGTCAAAAGATTAAATGTTAAAATTTCATCAGAATTTACCATTTTGGGGACGTTCGACAGCTCCGGGGTCATCGTTTTTCGTCCGAAAACTGATTTTTTGGACTTTACCAAAAATGATTTAAAATGTCAATTGGATCGTGCCTCATGTTGAATAACCAGTTTTTAAACCCTCACAGTGACCAAAATTGCCATTTTTACAGAGTTTTGCTTACTCAGAAGCTTCAATTTTGACCAATTTCAGGCACAGAAATTACTTTAAACACACTTATTTTATTTGAAAAAGTAATAATTCACATCCAACAGTAATTTGCAGTCAAAAGATTAAATGTTAAAATTTCATCAGAATTGACCATTTTGGGGACGTTCGACAGCTCCGGGGTCATCGTTTTTTGTCCGAAAATTAATTTTTGGGACTTTACCAAAAAAGATTCAAAATGTCAATTGGATCGTGCCTCGTGTTGAATAACCAGTTTTTAAACCCTCACAGTGACAAAAATTGCCATTTTTACAGAGTTTTGCTTACTCAGAAGCTTCAATTTTGACCAATTTCAGGCAGAGAAATGACTTTAAACACACTTATTTTAGTTGAAAAAGTAATAATTCACATCCAACAGTAATTTGCAGTCAAAAGATTAAATGTTAAAATTTCATCAGAATTGACCATTTTGGGAACGTTCGACAGCTCCGCGGTCATCGTTTTTCGTCCGAAAATTGATTTTTTGGACTTTACCAAAAATGATTCAAAATGTCAATTGGATCGTGCCTCATGTTGAATAACCACTTTTTAAACCCTCACAGTGACCAAAATTGCCATTTTTACAGAGTTTTGCTTACTCAGAAGCTTCAATTTTGACCAATTTCAGGCAGAGAAATGACTTTAAACACATTTATTTTAGTTGAAAAAGTAATAATTCACATCCAACAGTAATTTGCAGTCAAAAGATTAAATGTTAAAATTTCATCAGAATTGACCATTTTGGGAACGTTCGACAGCTCCGCGGTCATCGTTTTTCGTCCTAAAATTGATTTTTTGGACTTTACCAAAAATGATTCAAAATGTCAATTGGATCATGCCTCATGATGAATAACCACTTTTTAAACCCTCACAGTGACCAAAATTGCCATTTTTACAGAGTTTTGCTTACTCAGAAGCTTCAATTTTGAACAATTTATGCAGAGAAATTACTTTAAACACACTTATTTTAGTTGAAAAAGTAATAATTCACATCCAACAGTAATTTGCAGTCAAAAGATTAAATGTTAAAATTTCATCAGAATTGACCATTTTGGGAACGTTCGACAGCTCCGCGGTCATCGTTTTTCGTCCGAAAATTGATTTTTTGGACTTTACCAAAAATGATTCAAAATGTCAATTGGATCGTGCCTCATGTTGAATAACCACTTTTTAAACCCTCACAGTGACCAAAATTGCCATTTTTACAGAGTTTTGCTTACTCAGAAGCTTCAATTTTGACCAATTTCAGGCAGAGAAATGACTTTAAACACACTTATTTTAGTTGAAAAAGTAATAATTCACATCCAACAGTAATTTGCAGTCAAAAGATTAAATGTTAAAATTTCATCAGAATTTACCATTTTGGGAACGTTCGACAGCTCCGCGGTCATCGTTTTTCGTCCGAAAATTGATTTTTTGGACTTTACCAAAAATGATTCAAAATGTCAATTGGATCGTGCCTCATGTTGAATAACCAGTTTTTAAACCCTCACAGTGACCAAAATTGCCATTTTTACAGAGTTTTGCTTACTCAGAAGCTTCAATTTTGACCAATTTCAGGCAGAGAAATGACTTTAAACACACTTATTTTAGTTGAAAAAGTAATAATTCACATCCAACAGTAATTTGCAGTCAAAAGAATAAATGTTAAAATTTCATCAGAATTGACCATTTTGGGAAAGTTCGACAGCTCCGCGGTCATTGTTTTTCGTCCGAAAATTTATTTTTTGGACTTTACCAAAAATGATTCAAAATGTCAATTGGATCGTGCCTCGTGTTGAATAACCAGTTTTTAAACCCTCACAGTGACCAAAATTGCCATTTTTACAGAGTTTTGCTTACTCAGAAGCTTCAATTTTGACCAATTTCAGGCAGAGAAATGACTTTAAACACACTTATTTTAGTTGAAAAAGTAATAATTCACATCCAACAGTAATTTGCAGTCAAAAGATTAAATGTTAAAATTTCATCAGAATTTACCATTTTGGGAACGTTCGACAGCTCCGCGGTCATCGTTTTTCGTCCGAAAATTGATTTTTTGGACTTTACCAAAAATGATTCAAAATGTCAATTGGATCATGCCTCATAATGAATAACCACTTTTTAAACCCTCACAGTGACCAAAATTGCCATTTTTACAGAGTTTTGCTTACTCAGAAGCTTCAATTTTGACCAATTTCAGGCAGAGAATTGACTTTAAACACACTTATTTTAGTTGAAAAAGTAATAATTCACATCCAACAGTAATTTGCAGTCAAAAGATTAAATGTTAAAATTTCATCAGAATTTACCATTTTGGGAACGTTCGACAGCTCCGCGGTCATCGTTTTTCGTCCGAAAATTGATTTTTTGGACTATACCAAAAATGATTTAAAATGTCAATTGGATTGTGCCTCATGTTGAATAACCAGTTTTTAAACCCTCACAGTGACCAAAATTGCCATTTTTACAGAGTTTTGCTTACTCAGAAGCTTCAATTTTGACCAATTTCAGGCAGAGAAATGACTTTAAACACACTTATTTTAGTTGAAAAAGTAATATTTCACATCCAACAGTAATTTGCAGTCAAAAGATTAAATGTTAAAATTTCATCAGAATTGACCATTTTGGGAATGTTCGACAGCTCCGTGGTCATCGTTTTTCGTCCGAAAATTGATTTTTGGGACTTTACCAAAAATGATTCAAAATGTCAATTGGATGGTGCCTCATGTTGAATAACCAGTTTTTAAACCCTCACAGTGACCAAAATTGCCATTTTTACAGAGTTTTGCTTACTCAAAAGCTTCAATTTTGACCAATTTCAGGCAAAGAAATGACTTTAAACACACTTATTTTAGTTGAAAAAGTAATAATTCACATCCAACAGTAATTTGCAGTCAAAAGATTAAATGTTAAAATTTCATCAGAATTTACCATTTTGGGAACGTTCGACAGCTCCGTGGTCATCGTTTTTCGTCCGAAAATTGATTTTTTGGACTTTACCAAAAATGATTCAAAATGTCAATTGGATCATGCCTCATGATGAATAACCACTTTTTAAACCCTCACAGTGACCAAAATTGCCATTTTTACAGAGTTTTGCTTACTCAGAAGCTTCAATTTTGACCAATTTCAGGCAGAGAAATGACTTTAAACACACTTATTTTAGTTGAAAAAGTAATAATTCACATCCAACAGTAATTTGCAGTCAAAAGATTAAATGTTAAAATTTCATCAGAATTTACCATTTTGGGGACGTTCGACAGCTCCGCGGTCATCGTTTTTCGTCCGAAAATTGATTTTTTGGAATTTACCAAAAATGATTCAAAATGTCAATTGGATCGTGCCTCATGTTGAATAACCAGTTTTTAAACCCTCACAGTGACCAAAATTGCCATTTTTACAGAGTTTTGCTTACTCAGAAGCTTCAATTTTGACCAATTTCAGGCACAGAAATTACTTTAAACACACTTATTTTATTTGAAAAAGTAATAATTCACATCCAACAGTAATTTGCAGTCAAAAGATTAAATGTTAAAATTTCATCAGAATTGACCATTTTGGGGACGTTCGACAGCTCCGGGGTCATCGTTTTTTGTCCGAAAATTAATTTTTGGGACTTTACCAAAAATGATTCAAAATGTCAATTGGATCGTGCCTCGTGTTGAATAACCAGTTTTTAAACCCTCACAGTGACAAAAATTTCCATTTTTACAGAGTTTTGCTTACTCAGAAGCTTCAATTTTGACCAATTTCAGGCAGAGAAATGACTTTAAACACACTTATTTTAGTTGAAAAAGTAATATTTCACATCCAACAGTAATTTGCAGTCAAAAGATTAAATGTTAAAATTTCATCAGAATTTACCATTTTGGGAACGTTCGACAGCTCCGCGGTCATCGTTTTTCGTCCGAAAATTGATTTTTTGGACTATACCAAAAATGATTCAAAATGTCAATTGGATCGTGCCTCATGTTGAATAACCAGTTTTTAAACCCTCACAGTGACCAAAATTGCCATTTTTACAGAGTTTTGCTTACTCAGAAGCCTCAATTTTGACCACTTTCAGGCAGAGAAATGACTTTAAACACACTTATTTTAGTTGAAAAAGTAATATTTCACATCCAACAGTAATTTGCAGTCAAAAGATTAAATGTTAAAATTTCATCAGAATTGACCATTTTGGGAACGTTCGACAGCTCCGTGGTCATCGTTTTTCGTCCGAAAATTGATTTTTGGGACTTTACCAAAAATGATTCAAAATGTCAATTGGATCGTGCCTCATGTTGAATAAGCACTTTTTAAACCCTCACAGTGACCAAATTTGCCATTTTTACAGAGTTTTGCTTACTCAGAAGCTTCAATTTTGACCAATTTCATGGCAGAGAAATGACTTTAAACACACTTATTTTAGTTGAAAAAGTAATAATTCACATCCAACAGTAATTTGCAGTCAAAAGATTAAATGTTAAAATTTCATCAGAATTGACCATTTTGGGAACGTTCGACAGCTCCGTGGTCATCGTTTTTCGTCCGAAAATTGATTTTTGGGACTTTACCAAAAATGATTCAAAATGTCAATTGGATCGTGCCTCATGTTGAATAAGCACTTTTTAAACCCTCACAGTGACCAAATTTGCCATTTTTACAGAGTTTTGCTTACTCAGAAGCTTCAATTTTGACCAATTTCATGGCAGAGAAATGACTTTAAACACACTTATTTTAGTTGAAAAAGTAATAATTCACATCCAACAGTAATTTGCAGTCAAAAGATTAAATGTTAAAATTTCATCAGAATTGACCATTTTGGGAACGTTCGACAGCTCCGCGGTCATCGTTTTTCGTCCGAAAATTTATTTTTTGGACTTTACCAAAAATGATTCAAAATGTCAATTGGATCGTGCCTCATGTTGAATAACCACTTTTTAAACCCTCACAGTGACCAAAATTGCCATTTTTACAGAGTTTTGCTTACTCAGAAGCTTCAATTTTGACCAATTTCAGGCAGAGAAATGACTTTAAACACACTTATTTTAGTTGAAAAAGTAATAATTCACATCCAACAGTAATTTGCAGTCAAAAGATTAAATGTTAAAATTTAATCAGAATTGACCATTTTTGGAACGTTCGACAGCTCCGCGGTCATCGTTTTTCGTCCGAAAATTGATTTTTGGGACTTTACCAAAAATGATTCAAAATGTCAATTGGATCAAGCCTCATGATGAATAACCACTTTTTAAACCCTCACAGTGACCAAAATTGCCATTTTTACAGAGTTTTGCTTACTCAGAAGCTTCAATTTTGACCAATTTCAGGCAGAGAAATGACTTTAAACACTTATTTTAGTTGAAAAAGTAATAATTCACATCCAACAGTGATTTGCAGTCAAAAGATTAAATGTTAAAATTTCATCAGAATTTACCATTTTGGGAACGTTCGACAGCTCCGCGGTCATCGTTTTTCGTCCGAAAATTGATTTTTTGGACTATACAAAAATGATTCAAAATGTCAATTGGATCGTGCCTCATGTTGAATAACCAGTTTTTAAACCCTCACAGTGACCAAAATTGCCATTTTTACAGAGTTTTGCTTACTCAGAAGCTTCAATTTTGACCAATTTCAGGCAGAGAAATGACTTTAAACACACTTATTTTAGTTGAAAAAGTAATAATTCACATCCAACAGTAATTTGCAGTCAAAAGATTAAATGTTAAAATTTCATCAGAATTTACCATTTTGGGGACGTTCGACAGCTCCGGGGTCATCGTTTTTCGTTCCGAAAACTGATTTTTTGGACTTTACCAAAAATGATTTAAAATGTCAATTGGATCGTGCCTCATGTTGAATAACCAGTTTTTAAACCCTCACAGTGACCAAAATTGCCATTTTTACAGAGTTTTGCTTACTCAGAAGCTTCAATTTTGACCAATTTCAGGCACAGAAATTACTTTAAACACACTTATTTTATTTGAAAAAGTAATAATTCACATCCAACAGTAATTTGCAGTCAAAATATTAAATGTTAAAATTTCATCAGAATTGACCATTTTGGGGACGTTCGACAGCTCCGGGGTCATCGTTTTTTGTCCGAAAATTAATTTTTGGGACTTTACCAAAAAAGATTCAAAATGTCAATTGGATCGTGCCTCGTGTTGAATAACCAGTTTTTAAACCCTCACAGTGACAAAAATTGCCATTTTTACAGAGTTTTGCTTACTCAGAAGCTTCAATTTTGACCAATTTCAGGCAGAGAAATGACTTTAAACACACTTATTTTAGTTGAAAAAGTAATAATTCACATCCAACAGTAATTTGCAGTCAAAAGATTAAATGTTAAAATTTCATCAGAATGTACCATTTTGGGAACGTTCGACAGCTCCGCGGTCATCGTTTTTCGTCCGAAAATTGATTTTTTGGACTATACCAAAAATGATTCAAAATGTCAATTGGATCGTGCCTCATGTTGAATAACCAGTTTTTAAACCCTCACAGTGACCAAAATTGCCATTTTTACAGAGTTTTGCTTACTCAGAAGCTTCAATTTTGACCACTTTCAGGCAGAGAAATGACTTTAAACACACTTATTTTAGTTGAAAAAGTAATATTTCACATCCAACAGTAATTTGCAGTCAAAAGATTAAATGTTAAAATTTCATCAGAATTGACCATTTTGGGAACGTTCGACAGCTCCGTGGTCATCGTTTTTCGTCCGAAAATTGATTTTTTGGACTATACCAAAAATGATTCAAAATGTCAATTGGATCGTGCCTCATGTTGAATAACCAGTTTTTAAACCCTCACAGTGACCAAATTTGCCATTTTTACAGAGTTTTGCTTACTCAGAAGCTTCAATTTTGACCAATTTCAGGCAGAGAAATGACTTTAAACACACTTATTTTAGTTGAAAAAGTAATATTTCACATCCAACAGTAATTTGCAGTCAAAAGATTAAATGTTAAAATTTCATCAGAATTGACCATTTTGGGAACGTTCGACAGCTCCGTGGTCATCGTTTTTCGTCCGAAAATTGATTTTTGGGACTTTACCAAAAATGATTCAAAATGTCAATTGGATCATGCCTCATGATGAATAACCACTTTTTAAACCCTCACAGTGACCAAAATTGCCATTTTTACAGAGTTTTGCTTACTCAGAAGCTTCAATTTTGACCAATTTCAGGCAGAGAAATGACTTTAAACACACTTATTTTAGTTGAAAAAGTAATAATTCACATCCAACAGTAATTTGCAGTCAAAAGATTAAATGTTAAAATTTCATCAGAATTTACCATTTTGGGAACGTTCGACAGCTCCGCGGTCATCGTTTTTCGTCCGAAAATTGATTTTTTGGACTATACAAAAATGATTGAAAATGTCAATTGGATGGTGCCTCATGTTGAATAACCAGTTTTTAAACCCTCACAGTGACCAAAATTGCCATTTTTACAGAGTTTTGCTTACTCAGAAGCTTCAATTTTGACCAATTTCAGGCAGAGAAATGACTCTAAACACACTTATTTTAGTTGAAAAAGTAATAATTCACATCCAACAGTAATTTGCAGTCAAAAGATTAAATGTTAAAATTTCATCAGAATTTACCATTTTGGGGACGTTCGACAGCTCCGGGTTCATCGTTTTTCGTCCGAAAATTGATTTTTTGGACTTTACCAAAAATGATTTAAAATGTCAATTGGATCGTGCCTCATGTTGAATAAGCACTTTTTAAACCCTCACAGTGACCAAAATTGCCATTTTTACGGAGTTTTGCTTACTCAGAAGCTTCAATTTTGACCAATTTCAGGCAGAGAAATGACTTTAAACACACTTATTTTATTTGAAAAAGTAATAATTCACATCCAACAGTAATTTGCAGTCAAAAGATTAAATGTTAAAATTTCATCAGAATTTACCATTTTGGGAACGTTCGACAGCTCCGTGGTCATCGTTTTTCGTCCGAAAATTGATTTTTTGGACTTTACCAAAAATGATTCAAAATGTCAATTGGATCATGCCTCATGATGAATAACCACTTTTTAAACCCTCACAGTGACCAAAATTGCCATTTTTACAGAGTTTTGCTTACTCAGAAGCTTCAATTTTGACCAATTTCAGGCAGAGAAATGACTTTAAACACACTTATTTTAGTTGAAAAAGTAATAATTCACATCCAACAGTAATTTGCAGTCAAAAGATTAAATGTTAAAATTTCATCAGAATTTACCATTTTGGGGACGTTCGACAGCTCCGCGGTCATCGTTTTTCGTCCGAAAATTGATTTTTTGGAATTTACCAAAAATGATTCAAAATGTCAATTGGATCGTGCCTCATGTTGAATAACCAGTTTTTAAACCCTCACAGTGACCAAAATTGCCATTTTTACAGAGTTTTGCTTACTCAGAAGCTTCAATTTTGACCAATTTCAGGCACAGAAATTACTTTAAACACACTTATTTTATTTGAAAAAGTAATAATTCACATCCAACAGTAATTTGCAGTCAAAAGATTAAATGTTAAAATTTCATCAGAATTGACCATTTTGGGGACGTTCGACAGCTCCGGGGTCATCGTTTTTTGTCCGAAAATTAATTTTTGGGACTTTACCAAAAATGATTCAAAATGTCAATTGGATCGTGCCTCGTGTTGAATAACCAGTTTTTAAACCCTCACAGTGACAAAAATTGCCATTTTTACAGAGTTTTGCTTACTCAGAAGCTTCAATTTTGACCAATTTCAGGCAGAGAAATGACTTTAAACACACTTATTTTAGTTGAAAAAGTAATATTTCACATCCAACAGTAATTTGCAGTCAAAAGATTAAATGTTAAAATTTCATCAGAATTTACCATTTTGGGAACGTTCGACAGCTCCGCGGTCATCGTTTTTCGTCCGAAAATTGATTTTTTGGACTATACCAAAAATGATTCAAAATGTCAATTGGATCGTGCCTCATGTTGAATAACCAGTTTTTAAACCCTCACAGTGACCAAAATTGCCATTTTTACAGAGTTTTGCTTACTCAGAAGCCTCAATTTTGACCACTTTCAGGCAGAGAAATGACTTTAAACACACTTATTTTAGTTGAAAAAGTAATATTTCACATCCAACAGTAATTTGCAGTCAAAAGATTAAATGTTAAAATTTCATCAGAATTGACCATTTTGGGAACGTTCGACAGCTCCGTGGTCATCGTTTTTCGTCCGAAAATTGATTTTTGGGACTTTACCAAAAATGATTCAAAATGTCAATTGGATCGTGCCTCATGTTGAATAAGCACTTTTTAAACCCTCACAGTGACCAAATTTGCCATTTTTACAGAGTTTTGCTTACTCAGAAGCTTCAATTTTGACCAATTTCAGGCAGAGAAATGACTTTAAACACACTTATTTTAGTTGAAAAAGTAATAATTCACATCCAACAGTAATTTGCAGTCATTAGAATAAATGTTAAAATGTCATCAGAATTGACCATTTTGGGAACGTTCGACAGCTCCGCGGTCATCGTTTTTCGTCCGAAAATTTATTTTTTGGACTTTACCAAAAATGATTCAAAATGTCAATTGGATCGTGCCTCATGTTGAATAACCACTTTTTAAACCCTCACAGTGACCAAAATTGCCATTTTTACAGAGTTTTGCTTACTCAGAAGCTTCAATTTTGACCAATTTCAGGCAGAGAAATGACTTTAAACACACTTATTTTAGTTGAAAAAGTAATAATTCACATCCAACAGTAATTTGCAGTCAAAAGATTAAATGTTAAAATTTAATCAGAATTGACCATTTTTGGAACGTTCGACAGCTCCGCGGTCATCGTTTTTCGTCCGAAAATTGATTTTTGGGACTTTACCAAAAATGATTCAAAATGTCAATTGGATCAAGCCTCATGATGAATAACCACTTTTTAAACCCTCACAGTGACCAAAATTGCCATTTTTACAGAGTTTTGCTTACTCAGAAGCTTCAATTTTGACCAATTTCAGGCAGAGAAATGACTTTAAACACACTTATTTTAGTTGAAAAAGTAATAATTCACATCCAACAGTGATTTGCAGTCAAAAGATTAAATGTTAAAATTTCATCAGAATTTACCATTTTGGGAACGTTCGACAGCTCCGCGGTCATCGTTTTTCGTCCGAAAATTGATTTTTTGGACTATACAAAAATGATTCAAAATGTCAATTGGATCGTGCCTCATGTTGAATAACCAGTTTTTAAACCCTCACAGTGACCAAAATTGCCATTTTTACAGAGTTTTGCTTACTCAGAAGCTTCAATTTTGACCAATTTCAGGCAGAGAAATGACTTTAAACACACTTATTTTAGTTGAAAAAGTAATAATTCACATCCAACAGTAATTTGCAGTCAAAAGATTAAATGTTAAAATTTCATCAGAATTTACCATTTTGGGGACGTTCGACAGCTCCGGGGTCATCGTTTTTCGTCCGAAAACTGATTTTTTGGACTTTACCAAAAATGATTTAAAATGTCAATTGGATCGTGCCTCATGTTGAATAACCAGTTTTTAAACCCTCACAGTGACCAAAATTGCCATTTTTACAGAGTTTTGCTTACTCAGAAGCTTCAATTTTGACCAATTTCAGGCACAGAAATTACTTTAAACACACTTATTTTATTTGAAAAAGTAATAATTCACATCCAACAGTAATTTGCAGTCAAAAGATTAAATGTTAAAATTTCATCAGAATTGACCATTTTGGGGACGTTCGACAGCTCCGGGGTCATCGTTTTTTGTCCGAAAATTAATTTTTGGGACTTTACCAAAAAAGATTCAAAATGTCAATTGGATCGTGCCTCGTGTTGAATAACCAGTTTTTAAACCCTCACAGTGACAAAAATTGCCATTTTTACAGAGTTTTGCTTACTCAGAAGCTTCAATTTTGACCAATTTCAGGCAGAGAAATGACTTTAAACACACTTATTTTAGTTGAAAAAGTAATAATTCACATCCAACAGTAATTTGCAGTCAAAAGATTAAATGTTAAAATTTCATCAGAATGTACCATTTTGGGAACGTTCGACAGCTCCGCGGTCATCGTTTTTCGTCCGAAAATTGATTTTTTGGACTATACCAAAAATGATTCAAAATGTCAATTGGATCGTGCCTCATGTTGAATAACCAGTTTTTAAACCCTCACAGTGACCAAAATTGCCATTTTTACAGAGTTTTGCTTACTCAGAAGCTTCAATTTTGACCACTTTCAGGCAGAGAAATGACTTTAAACACACTTATTTTAGTTGAAAAAGTAATATTTCACATCCAACAGTAATTTGCAGTCAAAAGATTAAATGTTAAAATTTCATCAGAATTGACCATTTTGGGAACGTTCGACAGCTCCGTGGTCATCGTTTTTCGTCCGAAAATTGATTTTTTGGACTATACCAAAAATGATTCAAAATGTCAATTGGATCGTGCCTCATGTTGAATAACCAGTTTTTAAACCCTCACAGTGACCAAATTTGCCATTTTTACAGAGTTTTGCTTACTCAGAAGCTTCAATTTTGACCAATTTCAGGCAGAGAAATGACTTTAAACACACTTATTTTAGTTGAAAAAGTAATATTTCACATCCAACAGTAATTTGCAGTCAAAAGATTAAATGTTAAAATTTCATCAGAATTGACCATTTTGGGAACGTTCGACAGCTCCGTGGTCATCGTTTTTCGTCCGAAAATTGATTTTTGGGACTTTACCAAAAATGATTCAAAATGTCAATTGGATCATGCCTCATGATGAATAACCACTTTTTAAACCCTCACAGTGACCAAAATTGCCATTTTTACAGAGTTTTGCTTACTCAGAAGCTTCAATTTTGACCAATTTCAGGCAGAGAAATGACTTTAAACACACTTATTTTAGTTGAAAAAGTAATAATTCACATCCAACAGTAATTTGCAGTCAAAAGATTAAATGTTAAAATTTCATCAGAATTTACCATTTTGGGAACGTTCGACAGCTCCGCGGTCATCGTTTTTCGTCCGAAAATTGAATTTTTTGGACTATACAAAAATGATTCAAAATGTCAATTGGATGGTGCCTCATGTTGAATAACCAGTTTTTAAACCCTCACAGTGACCAAAATTGCCATTTTTACAGAGTTTTGCTTACTCAGAAGCTTCAATTTTGACCAATTTCAGGCAGAGAAATGACTCTAAACACACTTATTTTAGTTGAAAAAGTAATAATTCACATCCAACAGTAATTTGCAGTCAAAAGATTAAATGTTAAAATTTCATCAGAATTTACCATTTTGGGGACGTTCGACAGCTCCGGGGTCATCGTTTTTCGTCCGAAAATTGATTTTTTGGACTTTACCAAAAATGATTTAAAATGTCAATTGGATCGTGCCTCATGTTGAATAAGCACTTTTTAAACCCTCACAGTGACCAAAATTGCCATTTTTACGGAGTTTTGCTTACTCAGAAGCTTCAATTTTGACCAATTTCAGGCAGAGAAATGACTTTAAACACACTTATTTTATTTGAAAAAGTAATAATTCACATCCAACAGTAATTTGCAGTCAAAAGATTAAATGTTAAAATTTCATCAGAATTTACCATTTTGGGGACGTTCGACAGCTCCGGGGTCATCGTTTTTCGTCCGAAAATTTATTTTTTGGACTTTACCAAAAATGATTTAAAATGTCAATTGGATCGTGCCTCATGTTGAATAACCAGTTTTTAAACCCTCACAGTGACCAAAATTGCCATTTTTACAGAGTTTTGCTTACTCAGAAGCTTCAATTTTGACCAATTTCAGGCAGAGAAATGACTTTAAACACACTTATTTTAGTTGAAAAAGTAATAATTCACATCCAACAGTAATTTGCAGTCAAAAGATTAAATGTTAAAATTTAATCAGAATTGACCATTTTTGGAACGTTCGACAGCTCCGCGGTCATCGTTTTTCGTCCGAAAATTGATTTTTGGGACTTTACCAAAAATGATTCAAAATGTCAATTGGATCAAGCCTCATGATGAATAACCACTTTTTAAACCCTCACAGTGACCAAAATTGCCATTTTTACAGAGTTTTGCTTACTCAGAAGCTTCAATTTTGACCAATTTCAGGCAGAGAAATGACTTTAAACACACTTATTTTAGTTGAAAAAGTAATAATTCACATCCAACAGTGATTTGCAGTCAAAAGATTAAATGTTAAAATTTCATCAGAATTTACCATTTTGGGAACGTTCGACAGCTCCGCGGTCATCGTTTTTCGTCCGAAAATTGATTTTTTGGACTATACAAAAATGATTCAAAATGTCAATTGGATCGTGCCTCATGTTGAATAACCAGTTTTTAAACCCTCACAGTGACCAAAATTGCCATTTTTACAGAGTTTTGCTTACTCAGAAGCTTCAATTTTGACCAATTTCAGGCAGAGAAATGACTTTAAACACACTTATTTTAGTTGAAAAAGTAATAATTCACATCCAACAGTAATTTGCAGTCAAAAGATTAAATGTTAAAATTTCATCAGAATTTACCATTTTGGGGACGTTCGACAGCTCCGGGGTCATCGTTTTTCGTCCGAAAACTGATTTTTTGGACTTTACCAAAAATGATTTAAAATGTCAATTGGATCGTGCCTCATGTTGAATAACCAGTTTTTAAACCCTCACAGTGACCAAAATTGCCATTTTTACAGAGTTTTGCTTACTCAGAAGCTTCAATTTTGACCAATTTCAGGCACAGAAATTACTTTAAACACACTTATTTTATTTGAAAAAGTAATAATTCACATCCAACAGTAATTTGCAGTCAAAAGATTAAATGTTAAAATTTCATCAGAATTGACCATTTTGGGGACGTTCGACAGCTCCGGGGTCATCGTTTTTTGTCCGAAAATTAATTTTTGGGACTTTACCAAAAAAGATTCAAAATGTCAATTGGATCGTGCCTCGTGTTGAATAACCAGTTTTTAAACCCTCACAGTGACAAAAATTGCCATTTTTACAGAGTTTTGCTTACTCAGAAGCTTCAATTTTGACCAATTTCAGGCAGAGAAATGACTTTAAACACACTTATTTTAGTTGAAAAAGTAATAATTCACATCCAACAGTAATTTGCAGTCAAAAGATTAAATGTTAAAATTTCATCAGAATGTACCATTTTGGGAACGTTCGACAGCTCCGCGGTCATCGTTTTTCGTCCGAAAATTGATTTTTTGGACTATACCAAAAATGATTCAAAATGTCAATTGGATCGTGCCTCATGTTGAATAACCAGTTTTTAAACCCTCACAGTGACCAAAATTGCCATTTTTACAGAGTTTTGCTTACTCAGAAGCTTCAATTTTGACCACTTTCAGGCAGAGAAATGACTTTAAACACACTTATTTTAGTTGAAAAAGTAATATTTCACATCCAACAGTAATTTGCAGTCAAAAGATTAAATGTTAACATTTCATCAGAATTGACCATTTTGGGAACGTTCGACAGCTCCGTGGTCATCGTTTTTCGTCCGAAAATTGATTTTTTGGACTATACCAAAAATGATTCAAAATGTCAATTGGATCGTGCCTCATGTTGAATAACCAGTTTTTAAACCCTCACAGTGACCAAATTTGCCATTTTTACAGAGTTTTGCTTACTCAGAAGCTTCAATTTTGACCAATTTCAGGCAGAGAAATGACTTTAAACACACTTATTTTAGTTGAAAAAGTAATAATTCACATCCAACAGTAATTTGCAGTCAAAAGATTAAATGTTAAAATTTCATCAGAATTTACCATTTTGGGAACGTTCGACAGCTCCGCGGTCATCGTTTTTCGTCCGAAAATTGATTTTTTGGACTATACAAAAATGATTGAAAATGTCAATTGGATGGTGCCTCATGTTGAATAACCAGTTTTTAAACCCTCACAGTGACCAAAATTGCCATTTTTACAGAGTTTTGCTTACTCAGAAGCTTCAATTTTGACCAATTTCAGGCAGAGAAATGACTCTAAACACACTTATTTTAGTTGAAAAAGTAATAATTCACATCCAACAGTAATTTGCAGTCAAAAGATTAAATGTTAAAATTTCATCAGAATTTACCATTTTGGGGACGTTCGACAGCTCCGGGTTCATCGTTTTTCGTCCGAAAATTGATTTTTTGGACTTTACCAAAAATGATTTAAAATGTCAATTGGATCGTGCCTCATGTTGAATAAGCACTTTTTAAACCCTCACAGTGACCAAAATTGCCATTTTTACGGAGTTTTGCTTACTCAGAAGCTTCAATTTTGACCAATTTCAGGCAGAGAAATGACTTTAAACACACTTATTTTATTTGAAAAAGTAATAATTCACATCCAACAGTAATTTGCAGTCAAAAGATTAAATGTTAAAATTTCATCAGAATTTACCATTTTGGGAACGTTCGACAGCTCCGTGGTCATCGTTTTTCGTCCGAAAATTGATTTTTTGGACTTTACCAAAAATGATTCAAAATGTCAATTGGATCATGCCTCATGATGAATAACCACTTTTTAAACCCTCACAGTGACCAAAATTGCCATTTTTACAGAGTTTTGCTTACTCAGAAGCTTCAATTTTGACCAATTTCAGGCACAGAAATTACTTTAAACACACTTATTTTATTTGAAAAAGTAATAATTCACATCCAACAGTAATTTGCAGTCAAAAGATTAAATGTTAAAATTTCATCAGAATTGACCATTTTGGGGACGTTCGACAGCTCCGGGGTCATCGTTTTTTGTCCGAAAATTAATTTTTGGGACTTTACCAAAAATGATTCAAAATGTCAATTGGATCGTGCCTCGTGTTGAATAACCAGTTTTTAAACCCTCACAGTGACAAAAATTGCCATTTTTACAGAGTTTTGCTTACTCAGAAGCTTCAATTTTGACCAATTTCAGGCAGAGAAATGACTTTAAACACACTTATTTTAGTTGAAAAAGTAATATTTCACATCCAACAGTAATTTGCAGTCAAAAGATTAAATGTTAAAATTTCATCAGAATTTACCATTTTGGGAACGTTCGACAGCTCCGCGGTCATCGTTTTTCGTCCGAAAATTGATTTTTTGGACTATACCAAAAATGATTCAAAATGTCAATTGGATCGTGCCTCATGTTGAATAACCAGTTTTTAAACCCTCACAGTGACCAAAATTGCCATTTTTACAGAGTTTTGCTTACTCAGAAGCCTCAATTTTGACCACTTTCAGGCAGAGAAATGACTTTAAACACACTTATTTTAGTTGAAAAAGTAATATTTCACATCCAACAGTAATTTGCAGTCAAAAGATTAAATGTTAAAATTTCATCAGAATTGACCATTTTGGGAACGTTCGACAGCTCCGTGGTCATCGTTTTTCGTCCGAAAATTGATTTTTGGGACTTTACCAAAAATGATTCAAAATGTCAATTGGATCGTGCCTCATGTTGAATAAGCACTTTTTAAACCCTCACAGTGACCAAATTTGCCATTTTTACAGAGTTTTGCTTACTCAGAAGCTTCAATTTTGACCAATTTCAGGCAGAGAAATGACTTTAAACACACTTATTTTAGTTGAAAAAGTAATAATTCACATCCAACAGTAATTTGCAGTCATTAGAATAAATGTTAAAATGTCATCAGAATTGACCATTTTGGGAACGTTCGACAGCTCCGCGGTCATCGTTTTTCGTCCGAAAATTTATTTTTTGGACTTTACCAAAAATGATTCAAAATGTCAATTGGATCGTGCCTCATGTTGAATAACCACTTTTTAAACCCTCACAGTGACCAAAATTGCCATTTTTACAGAGTTTTGCTTACTCAGAAGCTTCAATTTTGACCAATTTCAGGCAGAGAAATGACTTTAAACACACTTATTTTAGTTGAAAAAGTAATAATTCACATCCAACAGTAATTTGCAGTCAAAAGATTAAATGTTAAAATTTAATCAGAATTGACCATTTTTGGAACGTTCGACAGCTCCGCGGTCATCGTTTTTCGTCCGAAAATTGATTTTTGGGACTTTACCAAAAATGATTCAAAATGTCAATTGGATCAAGCCTCATGATGAATAACCACTTTTTAAACCCTCACAGTGACCAAAATTGCCATTTTTACAGAGTTTTGCTTACTCAGAAGCTTCAATTTTGACCAATTTCAGGCAGAGAAATGACTTTAAACACACTTATTTTAGTTGAAAAAGTAATAATTCACATCCAACAGTGATTTGCAGTCAAAAGATTAAATGTTAAAATTTCATCAGAATTTACCATTTTGGGAACGTTCGACAGCTCCGCGGTCATCGTTTTTCGTCCGAAAATTGATTTTTTGGACTATACAAAAATGATTCAAAATGTCAATTGGATCGTGCCTCATGTTGAATAACCAGTTTTTAAACCCTCACAGTGACCAAAATTGCCATTTTTACAGAGTTTTGCTTACTCAGAAGCTTCAATTTTGACCAATTTCAGGCAGAGAAATGACTTTAAACACACTTATTTTAGTTGAAAAAGTAATAATTCACATCCAACAGTAATTTGCAGTCAAAAGATTAAATGTTAAAATTTCATCAGAATTTACCATTTTGGGGACGTTCGACAGCTCCGGGGTCATCGTTTTTCGTCCGAAAACTGATTTTTTGGACTTTACCAAAAATGATTTAAAATGTCAATTGGATCGTGCCTCATGTTGAATAACCAGTTTTTAAACCCTCACAGTGACCAAAATTGCCATTTTTACAGAGTTTTGCTTACTCAGAAGCTTCAATTTTGACCAATTTCAGGCACAGAAATTACTTTAAACACACTTATTTTATTTGAAAAAGTAATAATTCACATCCAACAGTAATTTGCAGTCAAAAGATTAAATGTTAAAATTTCATCAGAATTGACCATTTTGGGGACGTTCGACAGCTCCGGGGTCATCGTTTTTTGTCCGAAAATTAATTTTTGGGACTTTACCAAAAAAGATTCAAAATGTCAATTGGATCGTGCCTCGTGTTGAATAACCAGTTTTTAAACCCTCACAGTGACAAAAATTGCCATTTTTACAGAGTTTTGCTTACTCAGAAGCTTCAATTTTGACCAATTTCAGGCAGAGAAATGACTTTAAACACACTTATTTTAGTTGAAAAAGTAATAATTCACATCCAACAGTAATTTGCAGTCAAAAGATTAAATGTTAAAATTTCATCAGAATGTACCATTTTGGGAACGTTCGACAGCTCCGCGGTCATCGTTTTTCGTCCGAAAATTGATTTTTTGGACTATACCAAAAATGATTCAAAATGTCAATTGGATCGTGCCTCATGTTGAATAACCAGTTTTTAAACCCTCACAGTGACCAAAATTGCCATTTTTACAGAGTTTTGCTTACTCAGAAGCTTCAATTTTGACCACTTTCAGGCAGAGAAATGACTTTAAACACACTTATTTTAGTTGAAAAAGTAATATTTCACATCCAACAGTAATTTGCAGTCAAAAGATTAAATGTTAAAATTTCATCAGAATTGACCATTTTGGGAACGTTCGACAGCTCCGTGGTCATCGTTTTTCGTCCGAAAATTGATTTTTTGGACTATACCAAAAATGATTCAAAATGTCAATTGGATCGTGCCTCATGTTGAATAACCAGTTTTTAAACCCTCACAGTGACCAAATTTGCCATTTTTACAGAGTTTTGCTTACTCAGAAGCTTCAATTTTGACCAATTTCAGGCAGAGAAATGACTTTAAACACACTTATTTTAGTTGAAAAAGTAATATTTCACATCCAACAGTAATTTGCAGTCAAAAGATTAAATGTTAAAATTTCATCAGAATTGACCATTTTGGGAACGTTCGACAGCTCCGTGGTCATCGTTTTTCGTCCGAAAATTGATTTTTGGGACTTTACCAAAAATGATTCAAAATGTCAATTGGATCATGCCTCATGATGAATAACCACTTTTTAAACCCTCACAGTGACCAAAATTGCCATTTTTACAGAGTTTTGCTTACTCAGAAGCTTCAATTTTGACCAATTTCAGGCAGAGAAATGACTTTAAACACACTTATTTTAGTTGAAAAAGTAATAATTCACATCCAACAGTAATTTGCAGTCAAAAGATTAAATGTTAAAATTTCATCAGAATTTACCATTTTGGGAACGTTCGACAGCTCCGCGGTCATCGTTTTTCGTCCGAAAATTGAATTTTTTGGACTATACAAAAATGATTCAAAATGTCAATTGGATGGTGCCTCATGTTGAATAACCAGTTTTTAAACCCTCACAGTGACCAAAATTGCCATTTTTACAGAGTTTTGCTTACTCAGAAGCTTCAATTTTGACCAATTTCAGGCAGAGAAATGACTCTAAACACACTTATTTTAGTTGAAAAAGTAATAATTCACATCCAACAGTAATTTGCAGTCAAAAGATTAAATGTTAAAATTTCATCAGAATTTACCATTTTGGGGACGTTCGACAGCTCCGGGGTCATCGTTTTTCGTCCGAAAATTGATTTTTTGGACTTTACCAAAAATGATTTAAAATGTCAATTGGATCGTGCCTCATGTTGAATAAGCACTTTTTAAACCCTCACAGTGACCAAAATTGCCATTTTTACGGAGTTTTGCTTACTCAGAAGCTTCAATTTTGACCAATTTCAGGCAGAGAAATGACTTTAAACACACTTATTTTATTTGAAAAAGTAATAATTCACATCCAACAGTAATTTGCAGTCAAAAGATTAAATGTTAAAATTTCATCAGAATTTACCATTTTGGGGACGTTCGACAGCTCCGGGGTCATCGTTTTTCGTCCGAAAATTTATTTTTTGGACTTTACCAAAAATGATTTAAAATGTCAATTGGATCGTGCCTCATGTTGAATAACCAGTTTTTAAACCCTCACAGTGACCAAAATTGCCATTTTTACAGTTTTGCTTACTCAGAAGCTTCAATTTTGACCAATTTCAGGCAGAGAAATGACTTTAAACACACTTATTTTAGTTGAAAAAGTAATAATTCACATCCAACAGTAATTTGCAGTCAAAAGATTAAATGTTAAAATTTAATCAGAATTGACCATTTTTGGAACGTTCGACAGCTCCGCGGTCATCGTTTTTCGTCCGAAAATTGATTTTTGGGACTTTACCAAAAATGATTCAAAATGTCAATTGGATCAAGCCTCATGATGAATAACCACTTTTTAAACCCTCACAGTGACCAAAATTGCCATTTTTACAGAGTTTTGCTTACTCAGAAGCTTCAATTTTGACCAATTTCAGGCAGAGAAATGACTTTAAACACACTTATTTTAGTTGAAAAAGTAATAATTCACATCCAACAGTGATTTGCAGTCAAAAGATTAAATGTTAAAATTTCATCAGAATTTACCATTTTGGGAACGTTCGACAGCTCCGCGGTCATCGTTTTTCGTCCGAAAATTGATTTTTTGGACTATACAAAAATGATTCAAAATGTCAATTGGATCGTGCCTCATGTTGAATAACCAGTTTTTAAACCCTCACAGTGACCAAAATTGCCATTTTTACAGAGTTTTGCTTACTCAGAAGCTTCAATTTTGACCAATTTCAGGCAGAGAAATGACTTTAAACACACTTATTTTAGTTGAAAAAGTAATAATTCACATCCAACAGTAATTTGCAGTCAAAAGATTAAATGTTAAAATTTCATCAGAATTTACCATTTTGGGGACGTTCGACAGCTCCGGGGTCATCGTTTTTCGTCCGAAAACTGATTTTTTGGACTTTACCAAAAATGATTTAAAATGTCAATTGGATCGTGCCTCATGTTGAATAACCAGTTTTTAAACCCTCACAGTGACCAAAATTGCCATTTTTACAGAGTTTTGCTTACTCAGAAGCTTCAATTTTGACCAATTTCAGGCACAGAAATTACTTTAAACACACTTATTTTATTTGAAAAAGTAATAATTCACATCCAACAGTAATTTGCAGTCAAAAGATTAAATGTTAAAATTTCATCAGAATTGACCATTTTGGGGACGTTCGACAGCTCCGGGGTCATCGTTTTTTGTCCGAAAATTAATTTTTGGGACTTTACCAAAAAAGATTCAAAATGTCAATTGGATCGTGCCTCGTGTTGAATAACCAGTTTTTAAACCCTCACAGTGACAAAAATTGCCATTTTTACAGAGTTTTGCTTACTCAGAAGCTTCAATTTTGACCAATTTCAGGCAGAGAAATGACTTTAAACACACTTATTTTAGTTGAAAAAGTAATAATTCACATCCAACAGTAATTTGCAGTCAAAAGATTAAATGTTAAAATTTCATCAGAATGTACCATTTTGGGAACGTTCGACAGCTCCGCGGTCATCGTTTTTCGTCCGAAAATTGATTTTTTGGACTATACCAAAAATGATTCAAAATGTCAATTGGATCGTGCCTCATGTTGAATAACCAGTTTTTAAACCCTCACAGTGACCAAAATTGCCATTTTTACAGAGTTTTGCTTACTCAGAAGCTTCAATTTTGACCACTTTCAGGCAGAGAAATGACTTTAAACACACTTATTTTAGTTGAAAAAGTAATATTTCACATCCAACAGTAATTTGCAGTCAAAAGATTAAATGTTAAAATTTCATCAGAATTGACCATTTTGGGAACGTTCGACAGCTCCGTGGTCATCGTTTTTCGTCCGAAAATTGATTTTTTGGACTATACCAAAAATTATTCAAAATGTCAATTGGATCGTGCCTCATGTTGAATAACCAGTTTTTAAACCCTCACAGTGACCAAATTTGCCATTTTTACAGAGTTTTGCTTACTCAGAAGCTTCAATTTTGACCAATTTCAGGCAGAGAAATGACTTTAAACACACTTATTTTAGTTGAAAAAGTAATATTTCACATCCAACAGTAATTTGCAGTCAAAAGATTAAATGTTAAAATTTCATCAGAATTGACCATTTTGGGAACGTTCGACAGCTCCGTGGTCATCGTTTTTCGTCCGAAAATTGATTTTTGGGACTTTACCAAAAATGATTCAAAATGTCAATTGGATCATGCCTCATGATGAATAACCACTTTTTAAACCCTCACAGTGACCAAAATTGCCATTTTTACAGAGTTTTGCTTACTCAGAAGCTTCAATTTTGACCAATTTCAGGCAGAGAAATGACTTTAAACACACTTATTTTAGTTGAAAAAGTAATAATTCACATCCAACAGTAATTTGCAGTCAAAAGATTAAATGTTAAAATTTCATCAGAATTTACCATTTTGGGAACGTTCGACAGCTCCGCGGTCATCGTTTTTCGTCCGAAAATTGAATTTTTTGGACTATACAAAAATGATTCAAAATGTCAATTGGATGGTGCCTCATGTTGAATAACCAGTTTTTAAACCCTCACAGTGACCAAAATTGCCATTTTTACAGAGTTTTGCTTACTCAGAAGCTTCAATTTTGACCAATTTCAGGCAGAGAAATGACTCTAAACACACTTATTTTAGTTGAAAAAGTAATAATTCACATCCAACAGTAATTTGCAGTCAAAAGATTAAATGTTAAAATTTCATCAGAATTTACCATTTTGGGGACGTTCGACAGCTCCGGGGTCATCGTTTTTCGTCCGAAAATTGATTTTTTGGACTTTACCAAAAATGATTTAAAATGTCAATTGGATCGTGCCTCATGTTGAATAAGCACTTTTTAAACCCTCACAGTGACCAAAATTGCCATTTTTACGGAGTTTTGCTTACTCAGAAGCTTCAATTTTGACCAATTTCAGGCAGAGAAATGACTTTAAACACACTTATTTTATTTGAAAAAGTAATAATTCACATCCAACAGTAATTTGCAGTCAAAAGATTAAATGTTAAAATTTCATCAGAATTTACCATTTTGGGGACGTTCGACAGCTCCGGGGTCATCGTTTTTCGTCCGAAAATTTATTTTTTGGACTTTACCAAAAATGATTTAAAATGTCAATTGGATCGTGCCTCATGTTGAATAACCAGTTTTTAAACCCTCACAGTGACCAAAATTGCCATTTTTACAGAGTTTTGCTTACTCAGAAGCTTCAATTTTGACCAATTTCAGGCACAGAAATTACTTTAAACACACTTATTTTATTTGAAAAAGTAATAATTCACATCCAACAGTAATTTGCAGTCAAAAGATTAAATGTTAAAATTTCATCAGAATTGACCATTTTGGGAACGTTCGACAGCTCCGTGGTCATCGTTTTTCGTCCGAAAATTGATTTTTGGGACTTTACCAAAAATGATTCAAAATGTCAATTGGATCGTGCCTCATGTTGAATAAGCACTTTTTAAACCCTCACAGTGACCAAATTTGCCATTTTTACAGAGTTTTGCTTACTCAGAAGCTTCAATTTTGACCAATTTCATGGCAGAGAAATGACTTTAAACACACTTATTTTAGTTGAAAAAGTAATAATTCACATCCAACAGTAATTTGCAGTCAAAAGATTAAATGTTAACATTTCATCAGAATTGACCATTTTGGGAACGTTCGACAGCTCCGCGGTCATCGTTTTTCGTCCGAAAATTGATTTTTTGGACTTTACCAAAAATGATTCAAAATGTCAATTGGATCGTGCCTCATGTTGAATAAGCACTTTTTAAACCCTCACAGTGACCAAAATTGCCATTTTTACAGAGTTTTGCTTACTCAGAAGCTTCAATTTTGACCAATTTCATGGCAGAGAAATGACTTTAAACACACTTATTTTAGTTGAAAAAGTAATAATTCACATCCAACAGTAATTTGCAGTCAAAAGAATAAATGTTAAAATTTCATCAGAATTGACCATTTTGGGAACGTTCGACAGCTCCGCGGTCATCGTTTTTCGTCCGAAAATTTATTTTTTGGACTTTACCAAAAATGATTCAAAATGTCAATTGGATCGTGCCTCATGTTGAATAACCACTTTTTAAACCCTCACAGTGACCAAAATTGCCATTTTTACAGAGTTTTGCTTACTCAGAAGCTTCAATTTTGACCAATTTCAGGCAGAGAAATGACTTTAAACACACTTATTTTAGTTGAAAAGGTAATAATTCACATCCAACAGTAATTTGCAGTCAAAAGATTAAATGTTAAAATTTCATCAGAATTGACCATTTTGGGAACATTCGACAGCTCCGCGGTCATCGTTTTTCGTCCGAAAATTTATTTTTTGGACTTTACCAAAAATGATTCAAAATGTCAATTGGATCGTGCCTCATGTTGAATAACCAGTTTTTAAACCCTCACAGTGACCAAAATTGCCATTTTTACAGAGTTTTGCTTACTCAGAAGCTTCAATTCTGACCAATTTCAGGCAGAGAAATGACTTTAAACACACTTATTTTAGTTGAAAAAGTAATAATTCACATCCAACAGTAATTTGCAGTCAAAAGATTAAATGTTAAAATTTCATCAGAATTGACCATTTTTGGAACGTTCGACAGCTCCGCGGTCATCGTTTTTCGTCCGAAAATTGATTTTTTGGACTTTACCAAAAATGATTCAAAATGTCAATTGGATCATGCCTCATGTTGAATAACCAGTTTTTAAACCCTCACAGTGACCAAAATTGCCATTTTTACAGAGTTTTGCTTACTCAGAAGCTTCAATTTTGACCACTTTCAGGCAGAGAAATGACTTTAAACACACTTATTTTAGTTGAAAAAGTAATATTTCACATCCAACAGTAATTTGCAGTCAAAAGATTAAATGTTAAAATTTCATCAGAATTGACCATTTTGGGAACGTTCGACAGCTCCGCGGTCATCGTTTTTCGTCCGAAAATTGATTTTTTGGACTATACCAAAAATGATTCAAAATGTCAATTGGATCGTGCCTCATGTTGAATAACCAGTTTTTAAACCCTCACAGTGACCAAAATTGCCATTTTTACAGAGTTTTGCTTACTCAGAAGCTTCAATTTTGACCAATTTCAGGCAGAGAAATGACTTTAAACACATTTATTTTAGTTGAAAAAGTAATAATTCACATCCAACAGTAATTTGCAGTCAAAAGATTAAATGTTAAAATTTCATCAGAATTGACCATTTTGGGAACGTTCGACAGCTCCGCGGTCATCGTTTTTCGTCCGAAAATTGATTTTTTGGACTATACCAAAAATGATTCAAAATGTCAATTGGATCGTGCCTCATGTTGAATAACCAGTTTTTAAACCCTCACAGTGACCAAAATTGCCATTTTTACAGAGTTTTGCTTACTCAGAAGCTTCAATTTTGACCAATTTCAGGCAGAGAAATGACTTTAAACACATTTATTTTAGTTGAAAAAGTAATAATTCACATCCAACAGTAATTTGCAGTCAAAAGATTAAATGTTAAAATTTCATCAGAATTGACCATTTTGGGGACGTTCGACAGCTCCGGGGTCATCGTTTTTTGTCCGAAAATTAATTTTTGGGACTTTACCAAAAATGATTCAAAATGTCAATTGGATCGTGCCTCGTGTTGAATAAGCAGTTTTTAAACCCTCACAGTGACCAAAATTGCCATTTTTACAGAGTTTTGCTTACTCAGAAGCTTCAATTTTGACCAATTTCAGGCAGAGAAATGACTTTAAACACACTTATTTTAGTTGAAAAAGTAATAATTCACATCCAACAGTAATTTGCAGTCAAAAGATTAAATGTTAAAATTTCATCAGAATTGACCATTTTGGGGACGTTCGACAGCTCCGCGGTCATCGTTTTTCGTCCGAAAATTGAGTTTTTTGGACTTTACCAAAAATGATTCAAAATGTCAATTGGATCATGCCTCATGATGAATAACCACTTTTTAAACCATCACAGTGACCAAAATTGCCATTTTTACAGAGTTTTGCTTACTCAGAAGCTTCAATTTTGACCAATTTCAGGCAGAGAAATTACTTTAAACACAATTATTTTAGTTGAAAAAGTAATAATTCACATCCAACAGTAATTTGCAGTCAAAAGAATAAATGTTAAAATTTCATCAGAATTGACCATTTTGGGAACGTTCGACAGCTCCGCGGTCATCGTTTTTCGTCCGAAAATTGATTTTTTGGACTATACCAAAAATGATTCAAAATGTCAATTGGATCGTGCCTCATGTTGAATAACCAGTTTTTAAACCCTCACAGTGACCAAAATTGCCATTTTTACAGAGTTTTGCTTACTCAGAAGCTTCAATTTTGACCACTTTCAGGCAGAGAAATGACTTTAAACACACTTATTTTAGTTGAAAAAGTAATATTTCACATCCAACAGTAATTTGCAGTCAAAAGATTAAATGTTAAAATTTCATCAGAATTGACCATTTTGGGAACGTTCGACAGCTCCGTGGTCATCGTTTTTCGTCCGAAAATTGATTTTTGGGACTTTACCAAAAATGATTCAAAATGTCAATTGGATCGTGCCTCATGTTGAATAAGCACTTTTTAAACCCTCACAGTGACCAAATTTGCCATTTTTACAGAGTTTTGCTTACTCAGAAGCTTCAATTTTGACCAATTTCATGGCAGAGAAATGACTTTAAACACACTTATTTTAGTTGAAAAAGTAATAATTCACATCCAACAGTAATTTGCAGTCAAAAAAATAAATGTTAAAATTTCATCAGAATTGACCATTTTGGGAACGTTCGACAGCTCCGCGGTCATCGTTTTTCGTCCGAAAATTTATTTTTTTGGACTTTACCAAAAATGATTCAAAATGTCAATTGGATCGTGCCTCATGTTGAATAACCACTTTTTAAACCCTCACAGTGACCAAAATTGCCATTTTTACAGAGTTTTGCTTACTCAGAAGCTTCAATTTTGACCAATTTCAGGCAGAGAAATGACTTTAAACACACTTCTTTTAGTTGAAAAGGTAATAATTCACATCCAACAGTAATTTGCAGTCAAAAGATTAAATGTTAAAATTTCATCAGAATTGACCATTTTGGGAACATTCGACAGCTCCGCGGTCATCGTTTTTCGTCCGAAAATTTATTTTTTGGACTTTACCAAAAATGATTCAAAATGTCAATTGGATCGTGCCTCATGTTGAATAACCAGTTTTTAAACCCTCACAGTGACCAAAATTGCAATTTTTACAGAGTTTTGCTTACTCAGAAGCTTCAATTCTGACCAATTTCAGGCAGAGAAATGACTTTAAACACACTTATTTTAGTTGAAAAAGTAATAATTCACATCCAACAGTAATTTGCAGTCAAAAGATTAAATGTTAAAATTTCATCAGAATTGACCATTTTTGGAACGTTCGACAGCTCCGCGGTCATCGTTTTTCGTCCGAAAATTGATTTTTTGGACTTTACCAAAAATGATTCAAAATGTCAATTGGATCATGCCTCATGTTGAATAACCAGTTTTTAAACCCTCACAGTGACCAAAATTGCCATTTTTACAGAGTTTTGCTTACTCAGAAGCTTCAATTTTGACCACTTTCAGGCAGAGAAATGACTTTAAACACACTTATTTTAGTTGAAAAAGTAATATTTCACATCCAACAGTAATTTGCAGTCAAAAGATTAAATGTTAAAATTTCATCAGAATTGACCATTTTGGGAACGTTCGACAGCTCCGTGGTCATCGTTTTTCGTCCGAAAATTGATTTTTGGGACTTTACCAAAAATGATTCAAAATGTCAATTGGATCGTGCCTCATGTTGAATAAGCACTTTTTAAACCCTCACAGTGACCAAATTTGCCATTTTTACAGAGTTTTGCTTACTCAGAAGCTTCAATTTTGACCAATTTCATGGCAGAGAAATGACTTTAAACACACTTATTTTAGTTGAAAAAGTAATAATTCACATCCAACAGTAATTTGCAGTCAAAAAAATAAATGTTAAAATTTCATCAGAATTGACCATTTTGGGAACGTTCGACAGCTCCGCGGTCATCGTTTTTCGTCCGAAAATTTATTTTTTTGGACTTTACCAAAAATGATTCAAAATGTCAATTGGATCGTGCCTCATGTTGAATAACCACTTTTTAAACCCTCACAGTGACCAAAATTGCCATTTTTACAGAGTTTTGCTTACTCAGAAGCTTCAATTTTGACCAATTTCAGGCAGAGAAATGACTTTAAACACACTTCTTTTAGTTGAAAAGGTAATAATTCACATCCAACAGTAATTTGCAGTCAAAAGATTAAATGTTAAAATTTCATCAGAATTGACCATTTTGGGAACATTCGACAGCTCCGCGGTCATCGTTTTTCGTCCGAAAATTTATTTTTTGGACTTTACCAAAAATGATTCAAAATGTCAATTGGATCGTGCCTCATGTTGAATAACCAGTTTTTAAACCCTCACAGTGACCAAAATTGCAATTTTTACAGAGTTTTGCTTACTCAGAAGCTTCAATTCTGACCAATTTCAGGCAGAGAAATGACTTTAAACACACTTATTTTAGTTGAAAAAGTAATAATTCACATCCAACAGTAATTTGCAGTCAAAAGATTAAATGTTAAAATTTCATCAGAATTGACCATTTTTGGAACGTTCGACAGCTCCGCGGTCATCGTTTTTCGTCCGAAAATTGATTTTTTGGACTTTACCAAAAATGATTCAAAATGTCAATTGGATCATGCCTCATGTTGAATAACCAGTTTTTAAACCCTCACAGTGACCAAAATTGCCATTTTTACAGAGTTTTGCTTACTCAGAAGCTTCAATTTTGACCACTTTCAGGCAGAGAAATGACTTTAAACACACTTATTTTAGTTGAAAAAGTAATATTTCACATCCAACAGTAATTTGCAGTCAAAAGATTAAATGTTAAAATTTCATCAGAATTGACCATTTTGGGAACGTTCGACAGCTCCGCGGTCATCGTTTTTCGTCCGAAAATTGATTTTTGGGACTTTACCAAAAATGATTCAAAATGTCAATTGGATCGTGCCTCATGTTGAATAAGCACTTTTTAAACCCTCACAGTGACCAAATTTGCCATTTTTACAGAGTTTTGCTTACTCAGAAGCTTCAATTTTGACCAATTTCATGGGAGAGAAATGACTTTAAACACACTTATTTTAGTTGAAAAAGTAATAATTCACATCCAACAGTAATTTGCAGTCAAAAGAATAAATGTTAAAATTTCATCAGAATTGACCATTTTGGGAACGTTCGACAGCTCCGCGGTCATCGTTTTTCGTCCGAAAATTTATTTTTTGGACTTTACCAAAAATGATTCAAAATGTCAATTGGATCGTGCCTCATGTTGAATAACCACTTTTTAAACCCTCACAGTGACCAAAATTGCCATTTTTACAGAGTTTTGCTTACTCAGAAGCTTCAATTTTGACCAATTTCAGGCAGAGAAATGACTTTAAACACACTTATTTTAGTTGAAAAGGTAATAATTCACATCCAACAGTAATTTGCAGTCAAAAGATTAAATGTTAAAATTTCATCAGAATTGACCATTTTGGGAACATTCGACAGCTCCGCGGTCATCGTTTTTCGTCCGAAAATTTATTTTTTGGACTTTACCAAAAATGATTCAAAATGTCAATTGGATCGTGCCTCATGTTGAATAACCAGTTTTTAAACCCTCACAGTGACCAAAATTGCCATTTTTACAGAGTTTTGCTTACTCAGAAGCTTCAATTCTGACCAATTTCAGGCAGAGAAATGACTTTAAACACACTTATTTTAGTTGAAAAAGTAATATTTCACATCCAACAGTAATTTGCAGTCAAAAGATTAAATGTTAAAATTTCATCAGAATTGACCATTTTTGGAACGTTCGACAGCTCCGCGGTCATCGTTTTTCGTCCGAAAATTGATTTTTTGGACTTTACCAAAAATGATTCAAAATGTCAATTGGATCATGCCTCAGGTTGAATAACCAGTTTTTAAACCCTCACAGTGACCAAAATTGCCATTTTTACAGAGTTTTGCTTACTCAGAAGCTTCAATTTTGACCAATTTCAGGCAGAGAAATGACTTTAAACACACTTATTTTAGTTGAAAAAGTAATAATTCACATCCAACAGTGATTTGCAGTCAAAAGATTAAATGTTAAAATTTCATCAGAATTTACCATTTTGGGAACGTTCGACAGCTCCGCGGTCATCGTTTTTCGTCCGAAAATTGATTTTTTGGACTATACAAAAATGATTCAAAATGTCAATTGGATCGTGCCTCATGTTGAATAACCAGTTTTTAAACCCTCACAGTGACCAAAATTGCCATTTTTACAGAGTTTTGCTTACTCAGAAGCTTCAATTTTGACCAATTTCAGGCAGAGAAATGACTTTAAACACACTTATTTTAGTTGAAAAAGTAATAATTCACATCCAACAGTAATTTGCAGTCAAAAGATTAAATGTTAAAATTTCATCAGAATTTACCATTTTGGGGACGTTCGACAGCTCCGGGGTCATCGTTTTTCGTCCGAAAACTGATTTTTTGGACTTTACCAAAAATGATTTAAAATGTCAATTGGATCGTGCCTCATGTTGAATAACCAGTTTTTAAACCCTCACAGTGACCAAAATTGCCATTTTTACAGAGTTTTGCTTACTCAGAAGCTTCAATTTTGACCAATTTCAGGCACAGAAATTACTTTAAACACACTTATTTTATTTGAAAAAGTAATAATTCACATCCAACAGTAATTTGCAGTCAAAAGATTAAATGTTAAAATTTCATCAGAATTGACCATTTTGGGGACGTTCGACAGCTCCGGGGTCATCGTTTTTTGTCCGAAAATTAATTTTTGGGACTTTACCAAAAAAGATTCAAAATGTCAATTGGATCGTGCCTCGTGTTGAATAACCAGTTTTTAAACCCTCACAGTGACAAAAATTGCCATTTTTACAGAGTTTTGCTTACTCAGAAGCTTCAATTTTGACCAATTTCAGGCAGAGAAATGACTTTAAACACACTTATTTTAGTTGAAAAAGTAATAATTCACATCCAACAGTAATTTGCAGTCAAAAGATTAAATGTTAAAATTTCATCAGAATGTACCATTTTGGGAACGTTCGACAGCTCCGCGGTCATCGTTTTTCGTCCGAAAATTGATTTTTTGGACTATACCAAAAATGATTCAAAATGTCAATTGGATCGTGCCTCATGTTGAATAACCAGTTTTTAAACCCTCACAGTGACCAAAATTGCCATTTTTACAGAGTTTTGCTTACTCAGAAGCTTCAATTTTGACCACTTTCAGGCAGAGAAATGACTTTAAACACACTTATTTTAGTTGAAAAAGTAATATTTCACATCCAACAGTAATTTGCAGTCAAAAGATTAAATGTTAAAATTTCATCAGAATTGACCATTTTGTGAACGTTCGACAGCTCCGTGGTCATCGTTTTTCGTCCGAAAATTGATTTTTTGGACTATACCAAAAATGATTAAAAATATCAATTGGATCGTGCCTCATGTTGAATAACCAGTTTTTAAACCCTCACAGTGACCAAATTTGCCATTTTTACAGAGTTTTGCTTACTCAGAAGCTTCAATTTTGACCAATTTCAGGCAGAGAAATGACTTTAAACACACTTATTTTAGTTGAAAAAGTAATATTTCACATCCAACAGTAATTTGCAGTCAAAAGATTAAATGTTAAAATTTCATCAGAATTGACCATTTTGGGAACGTTCGACAGCTCCGTGGTCATCGTTTTTCGTCCGAAAATTGATTTTTGGGACTTTACCAAAAATGATTCAAAATGTCAATTGGATCATGCCTCATGATGAATAACCACTTTTTAAACCCTCACAGTGACCAAAATTGCCATTTTTACAGAGTTTTGCTTACTCAGAAGCTTCAATTTTGACCAATTTCAGGCAGAGAAATGACTTTAAACACACTTATTTTAGTTGAAAAAGTAATAATTCACATCCAACAGTAATTTGCAGTCAAAAGATTAAATGTTAAAATTTCATCAGAATTTACCATTTTGGGAACGTTCGACAGCTCCGCGGTCATCGTTTTTCGTCCGAAAATTGATTTTTTGGACTATACAAAAATGATTCAAAATGTCAATTGGATGGTGCCTCATGTTGAATAACCAGTTTTTAAACCCTCACAGTGACCAAAATTGCCATTTTTACAGAGTTTTGCTTACTCAGAAGCTTCAATTTTGACCAATTTCAGGCAGAGAAATGACTCTAAACACACTTATTTTAGTTGAAAAAGTAATAATTCACATCCAACAGTAATTTGCAGTCAAAAGATTAAATGTTAAAATTTCATCAGAATTTACCATTTTGGGGACGTTCGACAGCTCCGGGGTCATCGTTTTTCGTCCGAAAATTGATTTTTTGGACTTTACCAAAAATGATTTAAAATGTCAACTGGATCGTGCCTCATGTTGAATAAGCACTTTTTAAACCCTCGCAGTGACCAAAATTGCTATTTTTACGGAGTTTTGCTTACTCAGAAGCTTCAATTTTGACCAATTTCAGGCAGAGAAATGACTTTAAACACACTTATTTTATTTGAAAAAGTAATAATTCACATCCAACAGTAATTTGCAGTCAAAAGATTAAATGTTAAAATTTCATCAGAATTTACCATTTTGGGGACGTTCGACAGCTCCGGGGTCATCGTTTTTCGTCCGAAAATTTATTTTTTGGACTTTACCAAAAATGATTTAAAATGTCAATTGGATCGTGCCTCATGTTGAATAACCAGTTTTTAAACCCTCACAGTGACCAAAATTGCCATTTTTACAGAGTTTTGCTTACTCAGAAGCTTCAATTTTGACCAATTTCAGGCACAGAAATTACTTTAAACACACTTATTTTATTTGAAAAAGTAATAATTCACATCCAACAGTAATTTGCAGACAAAAGATTAAATGTTAAAATTTCATCAGAATTGACCATTTTGGGAACGTTCGACAGCTCCGTGGTCATCGTTTTTCGTCCGAAAATTGATTTTTGGGACTTTACCAAAAATGATTCAAAATGTCAATTGGATCGTGCCTCATGTTGAATAAGCACTTTTTAAACCCTCACAGTGACCAAATTTGCCATTTTTACAGAGTTTTGCTTACTCAGAAGCTTCAATTTTGACCAATTTCATGGCAGAGAAATGACTTTAAACACACTTATTTTAGTTGAAAAAGTAATAATTCACATCCAACAGTAATTTGCAGTCAAAAGATTAAATGTTAACATTTCATCAGAATTGACCATTTTGGGAACGTTCGACAGCTCCGCGGTCATCGTTTTTCGTCCGAAAATTGATTTTTTGGACTTTACCAAAAATGATTCAAAATGTCAATTGGATCGTGCCTCATGTTGAATAAGCACTTTTTAAACCCTCACAGTGACCAAAATTGCCATTTTTACAGAGTTTTGCTTACTCAGAAGCTTCAATTTTGACCAATTTCATGGCAGAGAAATGACTTTAAACACACTTATTTTAGTTGAAAAAGTAATAATTCACATCCAACAGTAATTTGCAGTCAAAAGAATAAATGTTAAAATTTCATCAGAATTGACCATTTTGGGAACGTTCGACAGCTCCGCGGTCATCGTTTTTCGTCCGAAAATTTATTTTTTGGACTTTACCAAAAATGATTCAAAATGTCAATTGGATCGTGCCTCATGTTGAATAACCACTTTTTAAACCCTCACAGTGACCAAAATTGCCATTTTTACAGAGTTTTGCTTACTCAGAAGCTTCAATTTTGACCAATTTCAGGCAGAGAAATGACTTTAAACACACTTATTTTAGTTGAAAAGGTAATAATTCACATCCAACAGTAATTTGCAGTCAAAAGATTAAATGTTAAAATTTCATCAGAATTGACCATTTTGGGAACATTCGACAGCTCCGCGGTCATCGTTTTTCGTCCGAAAATTTATTTTTTGGACTTTACCAAAAATGATTCAAAATGTCAATTGGATCGTGCCTCATGTTGAATAACCAGTTTTTAAACCCTCACAGTGACCAAAATTGCCATTTTTACAGAGTTTTGCTTACTCAGAAGCTTCAATTCTGACCAATTTCAGGCAGAGAAATGACTTTAAACACACTTATTTTAGTTGAAAAAGTAATAATTCACATCCAACAGTAATTTGCAGTCAAAAGATTAAATGTTAAAATTTCATCAGAATTGACCATTTTTGGAACGTTCGACAGCTCCGCGGTCATCGTTTTTCGTCCGAAAATTGATTTTTTGGACTTTACCAAAAATGATTCAAAATGTCAATTGGATCATGCCTCATGTTGAATAACCAGTTTTTAAACCCTCACAGTGACCAAAATTGCCATTTTTACAGAGTTTTGCTTACTCAGAAGCTTCAATTTTGACCACTTTCAGGCAGAGAAATGACTTTAAACACACTTATTTTAGTTGAAAAAGTAATATTTCACATCCAACAGTAATTTGCAGTCAAAAGATTAAATGTTAAAATTTCATCAGAATTGACCATTTTGGGAACGTTCGACAGCTCCGCGGTCATCGTTTTTCGTCCGAAAATTGATTTTTTGGACTATACCAAAAATGATTCAAAATGTCAATTGGATCGTGCCTCATGTTGAATAACCAGTTTTTAAACCCTCACAGTGACCAAAATTGCCATTTTTACAGAGTTTTGCTTACTCAGAAGCTTCAATTTTGACCAATTTCAGGCAGAGAAATGACTTTAAACACATTTATTTTAGTTGAAAAAGTAATAATTCACATCCAACAGTAATTTGCAGTCAAAAGATTAAATGTTAAAATTTCATCAGAATTGACCATTTTGGGAACGTTCGACAGCTCCGCGGTCATCGTTTTTCGTCCGAAAATTGATTTTTTGGACTATACCAAAAATGATTCAAAATGTCAATTGGATCGTGCCTCATGTTGAATAACCAGTTTTTAAACCCTCACAGTGACCAAAATTGCCATTTTTACAGAGTTTTGCTTACTCAGAAGCTTCAATTTTGACCAATTTCAGGCAGAGAAATGACTTTAAACACATTTATTTTAGTTGAAAAAGTAATAATTCACATCCAACAGTAATTTGCAGTCAAAAGATTAAATGTTAAAATTTCATCAGAATTGACCATTTTGGGGACGTTCGACAGCTCCGGGGTCATCGTTTTTTGTCCGAAAATTAATTTTTGGGACTTTACCAAAAATGATTCAAAATGTCAATTGGATCGTGCCTCGTGTTGAATAACCAGTTTTTAAACCCTCACAGTGACCAAAATTGCCATTTTTACAGAGTTTTGCTTACTCAGAAGCTTCAATTTTGACCAATTTCAGGCAGAGAAATGACTTTAAACACACTTATTTTAGTTGAAAAAGTAATAATTCACATCCAACAGTAATTTGCAGTCAAAAGATTAAATGTTAAAATTTCATCAGAATTGACCATTTTGGGGACGTTCGACAGCTCCGCGGTCATCGTTTTTCGTCCGAAAATTGATTTTTTGGACTATACCAAAAATGATTCAAAATGTCAATTGGATCGTGCCTCATGTTGAATAACCAGTTTTTAAACCCTCACAGTGACCAAAATTGCCATTTTTACAGAGTTTTGCTTACTCAGAAGCTTCAATTTTGACCACTTTCAGGCAGAGAAATGACTTTAAACACACTTATTTTAGTTGAAAAAGTAATATTTCACATCCAACAGTAATTTGCAGTCAAAAGATTAAATGTTAAAATTTCATCAGAATTGACCATTTTGGGAACGTTCGACAGCTCCGTGGTCATCGTTTTTCGTCCGAAAATTGATTTTTGGGACTTTACCAAAAATGATTCAAAATGTCAATTGGATCGTGCCTCATGTTGAATAACCACTTTTTAAACCCTCACAGTGACCAAAATTGCCATTTTTACAGAGTTTTGCTTACTCAGAAGCTTCAATTTTGACCAATTTCAGGCAGAGAAATGACTTTAAACACACTTATTTTAGTTGAAAAGGTAATAATTCACATCCAACAGTAATTTGCAGTCAAAAGATTAAATGTTAAAATTTCATCAGAATTGACCATTTTGGGAACATTCGACAGCTCCGCGGTCATCGTTTTTCGTCCGAAAATTTATTTTTTGGACTTTACCAAAAATGATTCAAAATGTCAATTGGATCGTGCCTCATGTTGAATAAACAGTTTTTAAACCCTCACAGTGACCAAAATTGCCATTTTTACAGAGTTTTGCTTACTCAGAAGCTTCAATTCTGACCAATTTCAGGCAGAGAAATGACTTTAAACACACTTATTTTAGTTGAAAAAGTAATAATTCACATCCAACAGTAATTTGCAGTCAAAAGATTAAATGTTAAAATTTCATCAGAATTGACCATTTTTGGAACGTTCGACAGCTCCGCGGTCATCGTTTTTCGTCCGAAAATTGATTTTTTGGACTTTACCAAAAATGATTCAAAATGTCAATTGGATCATGCCTCATGTTGAATAACCAGTTTTTAAACCCTCACAGTGACCAAAATTGCCATTTTTACAGAGTTTTGCTTACTCAGAAGCTTCAATTTTGACCACTTTCAGGCAGAGAAATGACTTTAAACACACTTATTTTAGTTGAAAAAGTAATATTTCACATCCAACAGTAATTTGCAGTCAAAAGATTAAATGTTAAAATTTCATCAGAATTGACCATTTTGGGAACGTTCGACAGCTCCGCGGTCATCGTTTTTCGTCCGAAAATTGATTTTTGGGACTTTACCAAAAATGATTCAAAATGTCAATTGGATCGTGCCTCATGTTGAATAAGCACTTTTTAAACCCTCACAGTGACCAAATTTGCCATTTTTACAGAGTTTTGCTTACTCAGAAGCTTCAATTTTGACCAATTTCAGGCACAGAAATTACTTTAAACACACTTATTTTAGTTGAAAAAGTAATAATTCACATCCAACAGTAATTTGCAGTCAAAAGATTAAATGTTAAAATTTCATCAGAATTGACCATTTTGGGGACGTTCGACAGCTCCGGGGTCATCGTTTTTTGTCCGAAAATTAATTTTTGGGACTTTACCAAAAATGATTCAAAATGTCAATTGGATCGTGCCTCATGTTGAATAACCAGTTTTTAAACCTCACAGTGACCAAAATTGCCATTTTTACAGAGTTTTGCTTACTCAGAAGCTTCAATTCTGACCAATTTCAGGCAGAGAAATGACTTTAAACACACTTATTTTAGTTGAAAAAGTAATAATTCACATCCAACAGTAATTTGCAGTCAAAAGATTAAATGTTAAAATTTCATCAGAATTGACCATTTTTGGAACGTTCGACAGCTCCGCGGTCATCGTTTTTCGTCCGAAAATTGATTTTTTGGACTTTACCAAAAATGATTCAAAATGTCAATTGGATCATGCCTCAGGTTGAATAACCAGTTTTTAAACCCTCACAGTGACCAAAATTGCCATTTTTACAGAGTTTTGCTTACTCAGAAGCTTCAATTTTGACCACTTTCAGGCAGAGAAATGACTTTAAACACACTTATTTTAGTTGAAAAAGTAATATTTCACATCCAACAGTAATTTGCAGTCAAAAGATTAAATGTTAAAATTTCATCAGAATTGACCATTTTGGGAACGTTCGACAGCTCCGCGGTCATCGTTTTTCGTCCGAAAATTGATTTTTTGGACTATACCAAAAATGATTCAAAATGTCAATTGGATCGTGCCTCATGTTGAATAACCAGTTTTTAAACCCTCACAGTGACCAAAATTGCCATTTTTACAGAGTTTTGCTTACTCAGAAGCTTCAATTTTGACCAATTTCAGGCAGAGAAATGACTTTAAACACATTTATTTTAGTTGAAAAAGTAATAATTCACATCCAACAGTAATTTGCAGTCAAAAGATTAAATGTTAAAATTTCATCAGAATTGACCATTTTGGGAACGTTCGACAGCTCCGCGGTCATCGTTTTTCGTCCGAAAATTGATTTTTTGGACTATACCAAAAATGATTCAAAATGTCAATTGGATCGTGCCTCATGTTGAATAACCAGTTTTTAAACCCTCACAGTGACCAAAATTGCCATTTTTACAGAGTTTTGCTTACTCAGAAGCTTCAATTTTGACCAATTTCAGGCAGAGAAATGACTTTAAACACATTTATTTTAGTTGAAAAAGTAATAATTCACATCCAACAGTAATTTGCAGTCAAAAGATTAAATGTTAAAATTTCATCAGAATTGACCATTTTGGGGACGTTCGACAGCTCCGGGGTCATCGTTTTTTGTCCGAAAATTAATTTTTGGGACTTTACCAAAAATGATTCAAAATGTCAATTGGATCGTGCCTCGTGTTGAATAACCAGTTTTTAAACCCTCACAGTGACCAAAATTGCCATTTTTACAGAGTTTTGCTTACTCAGAAGCTTCAATTTTGACCACTTTCAGGCAGAGAAATGACTTTAAACACACTTATTTTAGTTGAAAAAGTAATATTTCACATCCAACAGTAATTTGCAGTCAAAAGATTAAATGTTAAAATTTCATCAGAATTGACCATTTTGGGAACGTTCGACAGCTCCGCGGTCATCGTTTTTCGTCCGAAAATTGATTTTTTGGACTATACCAAAAATGATTCAAAATGTCAATTGGATCGTGCCTCATGTTGAATAACCAGTTTTTAAACCCTCACAGTGACCAAATTTGCCATTTTTACAGAGTTTTGCTTACTCAGAAGCTTCAATTTTGACCAATTTCAGGCAGAGAAATGACTTTAAACACACTTATTTTAGTTGAAAAAGTAATATTTCACATCCAACAGTAATTTGCAGTCAAAAGATTAAATGTTAAAATTTCATCAGAATTGACCATTTTGGGAACGTTCGACAGCTCCGTGGTCATCGTTTTTCGTCCGAAAATTGATTTTTGGGACTTTACCAAAAATGATTCAAAATGTCAATTGGATCATGCCTCATGATGAATAACCACTTTTTAAACCCTCACAGTGACCAAAATTGCCATTTTTACAGAGTTTTGCTTACTCAGAAGCTTCAATTTTGACCAATTTCAGGCAGAGAAATGACTTTAAACACACTTATTTTAGTTGAAAAAGTAATAATTCACATCCAACAGTAATTTGCAGTCAAAAGATTAAATGTTAAAATTTCATCAGAATTTACCATTTTGGGAACGTTCGACAGCTCCGCGGTCATCGTTTTTCGTCCGAAAATTGATTTTTTGGACTATACAAAAATGATTCAAAATGTCAATTGGATGGTGCCTCATGTTGAATAACCAGTTTTTAAACCCTCACAGTGACCAAAATTGCCATTTTTACAGAGTTTTGCTTACTCAGAAGCTTCAATTTTGACCAATTTCAGGCAGAGAAATGACTCTAAACACACTTATTTTAGTTGAAAAAGTAATAATTCACATCCAACAGTAATTTGCAGTCAAAAGATTAAATGTTAAAATTTCATCAGAATTTACCATTTTGGGGACGTTCGACAGCTCCGGGGTCATCGTTTTTCGTCCGAAAATTGATTTTTTGGACTTTACCAAAAATGATTTAAAATGTCAATTGGATCGTGCCTCATGTTGAATAAGCACTTTTTAAACCCTCACAGTGACCAAAATTGCTATTTTTACGGAGTTTTGCTTACTCAGAAGCTTCAATTTTGACCAATTTCAGGCAGAGAAATGACTTTAAACACACTTATTTTATTTGAAAAAGTAATAATTCACATCCAACAGTAATTTGCAGTCAAAAGATTAAATGTTAAAATTTCATCAGAATTTACCATTTTGGGGACGTTCGACAGCTCCGGGGTCATCGTTTTTCGTCCGAAAATTTATTTTTTGGACTTTACCAAAAATGATTTAAAATGTCAATTGGATCGTGCCTCATGTTGAATAACCAGTTTTTAAACCCTCACAGTGACCAAAATTGCCATTTTTACAGAGTTTTGCTTACTCAGAAGCTTCAATTTTGACCAATTTCAGGCACAGAAATTACTTTAAACACACTTATTTTATTTGAAAAAGTAATAATTCACATCCAACAGTAATTTGCAGTCAAAAGATTAAATGTTAAAATTTCATCAGAATTGACCATTTTGGGAACGTTCGACAGCTCCGTGGTCATCGTTTTTCGTCCGAAAATTGATTTTTGGGACTTTACCAAAAATGATTCAAAATGTCAATTGGATCGTGCCTCATGTTGAATAAGCACTTTTTAAACCCTCACAGTGACCAAATTTGCCATTTTTACAGAGTTTTGCTTACTCAGAAGCTTCAATTTTGACCAATTTCATGGCAGAGAAATGACTTTAAACACACTTATTTTAGTTGAAAAAGTAATAATTCACATCCAACAGTAATTTGCAGTCAAAAGATTAAATGTTAACATTTCATCAGAATTTACCATTTTGGGAACGTTCGACAGCTCCGCGGTCATCGTTTTTCGTCCGAAAATTGATTTTTTGGACTATACAAAAATGATTCAAAATGTCAATTGGATGGTGCCTCATGTTGAATAACCAGTTTTTAAACCCTCACAGTGACCAAAATTGCCATTTTTACAGAGTTTTGCTTACTCAGAAGCTTCAATTTTGACCAATTTCAGGCAGAGAAATGACTCTAAACACACTTATTTTAGTTGAAAAAGTAATAATTCACATCCAACAGTAATTTGCAGTCAAAAGATTAAATGTTAAAATTTCATCAGAATTTACCATTTTGGGGACGTTCGACAGCTCCGGGGTCATCGTTTTTCGTCCGAAAATTGATTTTTTGGACTTTACCAAAAATGATTTAAAATGTCAATTGGATCGTGCCTCATGTTGAATAAGCACTTTTTAAACCCTCACAGTGACCAAAATTGCCATTTTTACGGAGTTTTGCTTACTCAGAAGCTTCAATTTTGACCAATTTCAGGCAGAGAAATGACTTTAAACACACTTATTTTATTTGAAAAAGTAATAATTCACATCCAACAGTAATTTGCAGTCAAAAGATTAAATGTTAAAATTTCATCAGAATTTACCATTTTGGGGACGTTCGACAGCTCCGGGGTCATCGTTTTTCGTCCGAAAATTTATTTTTTGGACTTTACCAAAAATGATTTAAAATGTCAATTGGATCGTGCCTCATGTTGAATAACCAGTTTTTAAACCCTCACAGTGACCAAAATTGCCATTTTTACAGAGTTTTGCTTACTCAGAAGCTTCAATTTTGACCAATTTCAGGCACAGAAATTACTTTAAACACACTTATTTTATTTGAAAAAGTAATAATTCACATCCAACAGTAATTTGCAGTCAAAAGATTAAATGTTAAAATTTCATCAGAATTGACCATTTTGGGAACGTTCGACAGCTCCGTGGTCATCGTTTTTCGTCCGAAAATTGATTTTTGGGACTTTACCAAAAATGATTCAAAATGTCAATTGGATCGTGCCTCATGTTGAATAAGCACTTTTTAAACCCTCACAGTGACCAAAATTGCCATTTTTACAGAGTTTTGCTTACTCAGAAGCTTCAATTTTGACCAATTTCATGGCAGAGAAATGACTTTAAACACACTTATTTTAGTTGAAAAAGTAATAATTCACATCCAACAGTAATTTGCAGTCAAAAGAATAAATGTTAAAATTTCATCAGAATTGACCATTTTGGGAACGTTCGACAGCTCCGCGGTCATCGTTTTTCGTCCGAAAATTTATTTTTTGGACTTTACCAAAAATGATTCAAAATGTCAATTGGATCGTGCCTCATGTTGAATAACCACTTTTTAAACCCTCACAGTGACCAAAATTGCCATTTTTACAGAGTTTTGCTTACTCAGAAGCTTCAATTTTGACCAATTTCAGGCAGAGAAATGACTTTAAACACACTTATTTTAGTTGAAAAGGTAATAATTCACATCCAACAGTAATTTGCAGTCAAAAGATTAAATGTTAAAATTTCATCAGAATTGACCATTTTGGGAACATTCGACAGCTCCGCGGTCATCGTTTTTCGTCCGAAAATTTATTTTTTGGACTTTACCAAAAATGATTCAAAATGTCAATTGGATCGTGCCTCATGTTGAATAACCAGTTTTTAAACCCTCACAGTGACCAAAATTGCCATTTTTACAGAGTTTTGCTTACTCAGAAGCTTCAATTCTGACCAATTTCAGGCAGAGAAATGACTTTAAACACACTTATTTTAGTTGAAAAAGTAATAATTCACATCCAACAGTAATTTGCAGTCAAAAGATTAAATGTTAAAATTTCATCAGAATTGACCATTTTGGGAACGTTCGACAGCTCCGCGGTCATCGTTTTTCGTCCGAAAATTGATTTTTTGGACTATACCAAAAATGATTCAAAATGTCAATTGGATCGTGCCTCATGTTGAATAACCAGTTTTTAAACCCTCACAGTGACCAAAATTGCCATTTTTACAGAGTTTTGCTTACTCAGAAGCTTCAATTTTGACCAATTTCAGGCAGAGAAATGACTTTAAACACATTTATTTTAGTTGAAAAAGTAATAATTCACATCCAACAGTAATTTGCAGTCAAAAGATTAAATGTTAAAATTTCATCAGAATTGACCATTTTGGGAACGTTCGACAGCTCCGCGGTCATCGTTTTTCGTCCGAAAATTGATTTTTTGGACTATACCAAAAATGATTCAAAATGTCAATTGGATCGTGCCTCATGTTGAATAACCAGTTTTTAAACCCTCACAGTGACCAAAATTGCCATTTTTACAGAGTTTTGCTTACTCAGAAGCTTCAATTTTGACCAATTTCAGGCAGAGAAATGACTTTAAACACATTTATTTTAGTTGAAAAAGTAATAATTCACATCCAACAGTAATTTGCAGTCAAAAGATTAAATGTTAAAATTTCATCAGAATTGACCATTTTGGGGACGTTCGACAGCTCCGGGGTCATCGTTTTTTGTCCGAAAATTAATTTTTGGGACTTTACCAAAAATGATTCAAAATGTCAATTGGATCGTGCCTCGTGTTGAATAACCAGTTTTTAAACCCTCACAGTGACCAAAATTGCCATTTTTACAGAGTTTTGCTTACTCAGAAGCTTCAATTTTGACCAATTTCAGGCAGAGAAATGACTTTAAACACACTTATTTTAGTTGAAAAAGTAATAATTCACATCCAACAGTAATTTGCAGTCAAAAGATTAAATGTTAAAATTTCATCAGAATTGACCATTTTGGGGACGTTCGACAGCTCCGCGGTCATCGTTTTTCGTCCGAAAATTGAGTTTTTTGGACTTTACCAAAAATGATTCAAAATGTCAATTGGATCATGCCTCATGATGAATAACCACTTTTTAAACCATCACAGTGACCAAAATTGCCATTTTTACAGAGTTTTGCTTACTCAGAAGCTTCAATTTTGACCAATTTCAGGCAGAGAAATTACTTTAAACACAATTATTTTAGTTGAAAAAGTAATAATTCACATCCAACAGTAATTTGCAGTCAAAAGAATAAATGTTAAAATTTCATCAGAATTGACCATTTTGGGAACGTTCGACAGCTCCGCGGTCATCGTTTTTCGTCCGAAAATTGATTTTTTGGACTATACCAAAAATGATTCAAAATGTCAATTGGATCGTGCCTCATGTTGAATAACCAGTTTTTAAACCCTCACAGTGACCAAATTTGCCATTTTTACAGAGTTTTGCTTACTCAGAAGCTTCAATTTTGACCACTTTCAGGCAGAGAAATGACTTTAAACACACTTATTTTAGTTGAAAAAGTAATATTTCACATCCAACAGTAATTTGCAGTCAAAAGATTAAATGTTAAAATTTCATCAGAATTGACCATTTTGGGAACGTTCGACAGCTCCGTGGTCATCGTTTTTCGTCCGAAAATTGATTTTTGGGACTTTACCAAAAATGATTCAAAATGTCAATTGGATCGTGCCTCATGTTGAATAAGCACTTTTTAAACCCTCACAGTGACCAAATTTGCCATTTTTACAGAGTTTTGCTTACTCAGAAGCTTCAATTTTGACCAATTTCATGGCAGAGAAATGACTTTAAACACACTTATTTTAGTTGAAAAAGTAATAATTCACATCCAACAGTAATTTGCAGTCAAAAAAATAAATGTTAAAATTTCATCAGAATTGACCATTTTGGGAACGTTCGACAGCTCCGCGGTCATCGTTTTTCGTCCGAAAATTTATTTTTTTGGACTTTACCAAAAATGATTCAAAATGTCAATTGGATCGTGCCTCATGTTGAATAACCACTTTTTAAACCCTCACAGTGACCAAAATTGCCATTTTTACAGAGTTTTGCTTACTCAGAAGCTTCAATTTTGACCAATTTCAGGCAGAGAAATGACTTTAAACACACTTATTTTAGTTGAAAAGGTAATAATTCACATCCAACAGTAATTTGCAGTCAAAAGATTAAATGTTAAAATTTCATCAGAATTGACCATTTTGGGAACATTCGACAGCTCCGCGGTCATCGTTTTTCGTCCGAAAATTTATTTTTTGGACTTTACCAAAAATGATTCAAAATGTCAATTGGATCGTGCCTCATGTTGAATAACCAGTTTTTAAACCCTCACAGTGACCAAAATTGCAATTTTTACAGAGTTTTGCTTACTCAGAAGCTTCAATTCTGACCAATTTCAGGCAGAGAAATGACTTTAAACACACTTATTTTAGTTGAAAAAGTAATAATTCACATCCAACAGTAATTTGCAGTCAAAAGATTAAATGTTAAAATTTCATCAGAATTGACCATTTTTGGAACGTTCGACAGCTCCGCGGTCATCGTTTTTCGTCCGAAAATTGATTTTTTGGACTTTACCAAAAATGATTCAAAATGTCAATTGGATCATGCCTCATGTTGAATAACCAGTTTTTAAACCCTCACAGTGACCAAAATTGCCATTTTTACAGAGTTTTGCTTACTCAGAAGCTTCAATTTTGACCACTTTCAGGCAGAGAAATGACTTTAAACACACTTATTTTAGTTGAAAAAGTAATATTTCACATCCAACAGTAATTTGCAGTCAAAAGATTAAATGTTAAAATTTCATCAGAATTGACCATTTTGGGAACGTTCGACAGCTCCGCGGTCATCGTTTTTCGTCCGAAAATTGATTTTTGGGACTTTACCAAAAATGATTCAAAATGTCAATTGGATCGTGCCTCATGTTGAATAAGCACTTTTTAAACCCTCACAGTGACCAAATTTGCCATTTTTACAGAGTTTTGCTTACTCAGAAGCTTCAATTTTGACCAATTTCAGGCACAGAAATTACTTTAAACACACTTATTTTAGTTGAAAAAGTAATAATTCACATCCAACAGTAATTTGCAGTCAAAAGATTAAATGTTAAAATTTCATCAGAATTGACCATTTTGGGGACGTTCGACAGCTCCGGGGTCATCGTTTTTTGTCCGAAAATTAATTTTTGGGACTTTACCAAAAATGATTCAAAATGTCAATTGGATCGTGCCTCATGTTGAATAACCAGTTTTAAACCTCACAGTGACCAAAATTGCCATTTTTACAGAGTTTTGCTTACTCAGAAGCTTCAATTCTGACCAATTTCAGGCAGAGAAATGACTTTAAACACACTTATTTTAGTTGAAAAAGTAATAATTCACATCCAACAGTAATTTGCAGTCAAAAGATTAAATGTTAAAATTTCATCAGAATTGACCATTTTTGGAACGTTCGACAGCTCCGCGGTCATCGTTTTTCGTCCGAAAATTGATTTTTTGGACTTTACCAAAAATGATTCAAAATGTCAATTGGATCATGCCTCATGTTGAATAACCAGTTTTTAAACCCTCACAGTGACCAAAATTGCCATTTTTACAGAGTTTTGCTTACTCAGAAGCTTCAATTTTGACCACTTTCAGGCAGAGAAATGACTTTAAACACACTTATTTTAGTTGAAAAAGTAATATTTCACATCCAACAGTAATTTGCAGTCAAAAGATTAAATGTTAAAATTTCATCAGAATTGACCATTTTGGGAACGTTCGACAGCTCCGCGGTCATCGTTTTTCGTCCGAAAATTGATTTTTTGGACTATACCAAAAATGATTCAAAATGTCAATTGGATCGTGCCTCATGTTGAATAACCAGTTTTTAAACCCTCACAGTGACCAAATTTGCCATTTTTACAGAGTTTTGCTTACTCAGAAGCTTCAATTTTGACCAATTTCAGGCAGAGAAATGACTTTAAACACACTTATTTTAGTTGAAAAAGTAATATTTCACATCCAACAGTAATTTGCAGTCAAAAGATTAAATGTTAAAATTTCATCAGAATTGACCATTTTGGGAACATTCGACAGCTCCGCGGTCATCGTTTTTCGTCCGAAAATTTATTTTTTGGACTTTACCAAAAATGATTCAAAATGTCAATTGGATCATGCCTCATGTTGAATAACCAGTTTTTAAACCCTCACAGTGACCAAAATTGCCATTTTTACAGAGTTTTGCTTACTCAGAAGCTTCAATTTTGACCACTTTCAGGCAGAGAAATGACTTTAAACACACTTATTTTAGTTGAAAAAGTAATATTTCACATCCAACAGTAATTTGCAGTCAAAAGATTAAATGTTAAAATTTCATCAGAATTGACCATTTTGGGAACGTTCGACAGCTCCGCGGTCATCGTTTTTCGTCCGAAAATTGATTTTTGGGACTTTACCAAAAATGATTCAAAATGTCAATTGGATCGTGCCTCATGTTGAATAAGCACTTTTTAAACCCTCACAGTGACCAAATTTGCCATTTTTACAGAGTTTTGCTTACTCAGAAGCTTCAATTTTGACCAATTTCATGGCAGAGAAATGACTTTAAACACACTTATTTTAGTTGAAAAAGTAATAATTCACATCCAACAGTAATTTGCAGTCAAAAGAATAAATGTTAAAATTTCATCAGAATTGACCATTTTGGGAACGTTCGACAGCTCCGCGGTCATCGTTTTTCGTCCGAAAATTTATTTTTTGGACTTTACCAAAAATGATTCAAAATGTCAATTGGATCGTGCCTCATGTTGAATAACCACTTTTTAAACCCTCACAGTGACCAAAATTGCCATTTTTACAGAGTTTTGCTTACTCAGAAGCTTCAATTTTGACCAATTTCAGGCAGAGAAATGACTTTAAACACACTTATTTTAGTTGAAAAGGTAATAATTCACATCCAACAGTAATTTGCAGTCAAAAGATTAAATGTTAAAATTTCATCAGAATTGACCATTTTGGGAACATTCGACAGCTCCGCGGTCATCGTTTTTCGTCCGAAAATTTATTTTTTGGACTTTACCAAAAATGATTCAAAATGTCAATTGGATCGTGCCTCATGTTGAATAACCAGTTTTTAAACCCTCACAGTGACCAAAATTGCCATTTTTACAGAGTTTTGCTTACTCAGAAGCTTCAATTCTGACCAATTTCAGGCAGAGAAATGACTTTAAACACACTTATTTTAGTTGAAAAAGTAATATTTCACATCCAACAGTAATTTGCAGTCAAAAGATTAAATGTTAAAATTTCATCAGAATTGACCATTTTTGGAACGTTCGACAGCTCCGCGGTCATCGTTTTTCGTCCGAAAATTGATTTTTTGGACTTTACCAAAAATGATTCAAAATGTCAATTGGATCATGCCTCAGGTTGAATAACCAGTTTTTAAACCCTCACAGTGACCAAAATTGCCATTTTTACAGAGTTTTGCTTACTCAGAAGCTTCAATTTTGACCAATTTCAGGCAGAGAAATGACTTTAAACACACTTATTTTAGTTGAAAAAGTAATAATTCACATCCAACAGTGATTTGCAGTCAAAAGATTAAATGTTAAAATTTCATCAGAATTTACCATTTTGGGAACGTTCGACAGCTCCGCGGTCATCGTTTTTCGTCCGAAAATTGATTTTTTGGACTATACAAAAATGATTCAAAATGTCAATTGGATCGTGCCTCATGTTGAATAACCAGTTTTTAAACCCTCACAGTGACCAAAATTGCCATTTTTACAGAGTTTTGCTTACTCAGAAGCTTCAATTTTGACCAATTTCAGGCAGAGAAATGACTTTAAACACACTTATTTTAGTTGAAAAAGTAATAATTCACATCCAACAGTAATTTGCAGTCAAAAGATTAAATGTTAAAATTTCATCAGAATTTACCATTTTGGGGACGTTCGACAGCTCCGGGGTCATCGTTTTTCGTCCGAAAACTGATTTTTTGGACTTTACCAAAAATGATTTAAAATGTCAATTGGATCGTGCCTCATGTTGAATAACCAGTTTTTAAACCCTCACAGTGACCAAAATTGCCATTTTTACAGAGTTTTGCTTACTCAGAAGCTTCAATTTTGACCAATTTCAGGCACAGAAATTACTTTAAACACACTTATTTTATTTGAAAAAGTAATAATTCACATCCAACAGTAATTTGCAGTCAAAAGATTAAATGTTAAAATTTCATCAGAATTGACCATTTTGGGGACGTTCGACAGCTAATTTTTGGGACTTTACCAAAAAAGATTCAAAATGTCAATTGGATCGTGCCTCGTGTTGAATAACCAGTTTTTAAACCCTCACAGTGACAAAAATTGCCATTTTTACAGAGTTTTGCTTACTCAGAAGCTTCAATTTTGACCAATTTCAGGCAGAGAAATGACTTTAAACACACTTATTTTAGTTGAAAAAGTAATAATTCACATCCAACAGTAATTTGCAGTCAAAAGATTAAATGTTAAAATTTCATCAGAATGTACCATTTTGGGAACGTTCGACAGCTCCGCGGTCATCGTTTTTCGTCCGAAAATTGATTTTTTGGACTATACCAAAAATGATTCAAAATGTCAATTGGATCGTGCCTCATGTTGAATAACCAGTTTTTAAACCCTCACAGTGACCAAAATTGCCATTTTTACAGAGTTTTGCTTACTCAGAAGCTTCAATTTTGACCACTTTCAGGCAGAGAAATGACTTTAAACACACTTATTTTAGTTGAAAAAGTAATATTTCACATCCAACAGTAATTTGCAGTCAAAAGATTAAATGTTAAAATTTCATCAGAATTGACCATTTTGTGAACGTTCGACAGCTCCGTGGTCATCGTTTTTCGTCCGAAAATTGATTTTTTGGACTATACCAAAAATGATTCAAAATGTCAATTGGATCGTGCCTCATGTTGAATAACCAGTTTTTAAACCCTCACAGTGACCAAATTTGCCATTTTTACAGAGTTTTGCTTACTCAGAAGCTTCAATTTTGACCAATTTCAGGCAGAGAAATGACTTTAAACACACTTATTTTAGTTGAAAAAGTAATATTTCACATCCAACAGTAATTTGCAGTCAAAAGATTAAATGTTAAAATTTCATCAGAATTGACCATTTTGGGAACGTTCGACAGCTCCGTGGTCATCGTTTTTCGTCCGAAAATTGATTTTTGGGACTTTACCAAAAATGATTCAAAATGTCAATTGGATCATGCCTCATGATGAATAACCACTTTTTAAACCCTCACAGTGACCAAAATTGCCATTTTTACAGAGTTTTGCTTACTCAGAAGCTTCAATTTTGACCAATTTCAGGCAGAGAAATGACTTTAAACACACTTATTTTAGTTGAAAAAGTAATAATTCACATCCAACAGTAATTTGCAGTCAAAAGATTAAATGTTAAAATTTCATCAGAATTTACCATTTTGGGAACGTTCGACAGCTCCGCGGTCATCGTTTTTCGTCCGAAAATTGATTTTTTGGACTATACAAAAATGATTCAAAATGTCAATTGGATGGTGCCTCATGTTGAATAACCAGTTTTTAAACCCTCACAGTGACCAAAATTGCCATTTTTACAGAGTTTTGCTTACTCAGAAGCTTCAATTTTGACCAATTTCAGGCAGAGAAATGACTCTAAACACACTTATTTTAGTTGAAAAAGTAATAATTCACATCCAACAGTAATTTGCAGTCAAAAGATTAAATGTTAAAATTTCATCAGAATTTACCATTTTGGGGACGTTCGACAGCTCCGGGGTCATCGTTTTTCGTCCGAAAATTGATTTTTTGGACTTTACCAAAAATGATTTAAAATGTCAATTGGATCGTGCCTCATGTTGAATAAGCACTTTTTAAACCCTCACAGTGACCAAAATTGCTATTTTTACGGAGTTTTGCTTACTCAGAAGCTTCAATTTTGACCAATTTCAGGCAGAGAAATGACTTTAAACACACTTATTTTATTTGAAAAAGTAATAATTCACATCCAACAGTAATTTGCAGTCAAAAGATTAAATGTTAAAATTTCATCAGAATTTACCATTTTGGGGACGTTCGACAGCTCCGGGGTCATCGTTTTTCGTCCGAAAATTTATTTTTTGGACTTTACCAAAAATGATTTAAAATGTCAATTGGATCGTGCCTCATGTTGAATAACCAGTTTTTAAACCCTCACAGTGACCAAAATTGCCATTTTTACAGAGTTTTGCTTACTCAGAAGCTTCAATTTTGACCAATTTCAGGCACAGAAATTACTTTAAACACACTTATTTTATTTGAAAAAGTAATAATTCACATCCAACAGTAATTTGCAGACAAAAGATTAAATGTTAAAATTTCATCAGAATTGACCATTTTGGGAACGTTCGACAGCTCCGTGGTCATCGTTTTTCGTCCGAAAATTGATTTTTGGGACTTTACCAAAAATGATTCAAAATGTCAATTGGATCGTGCCTCATGTTGAATAAGCACTTTTTAAACCCTCACAGTGACCAAATTTGCCATTTTTACAGAGTTTTGCTTACTCAGAAGCTTCAATTTTGACCAATTTCATGGCAGAGAAATGACTTTAAACACACTTATTTTAGTTGAAAAAGTAATAATTCACATCCAACAGTAATTTGCAGTCAAAAGATTAAATGTTAACATTTCATCAGAATTGACCATTTTGGGAACGTTCGACAGCTCCGCGGTCATCGTTTTTCGTCCGAAAATTGATTTTTTGGACTTTACCAAAAATGATTCAAAATGTCAATTGGATCGTGCCTCATGTTGAATAAGCACTTTTTAAACCCTCACAGTGACCAAAATTGCCATTTTTACAGAGTTTTGCTTACTCAGAAGCTTCAATTTTGACCAATTTCATGGCAGAGAAATGACTTTAAACACACTTATTTTAGTTGAAAAAGTAATAATTCACATCCAACAGTAATTTGCAGTCAAAAGAATAAATGTTAAAATTTCATCAGAATTGACCATTTTGGGAACGTTCGACAGCTCCGCGGTCATCGTTTTTCGTCCGAAAATTTATTTTTTGGACTTTACCAAAAATGATTCAAAATGTCAATTGGATCGTGCCTCATGTTGAATAACCACTTTTTAAACCCTCACAGTGACCAAAATTGCCATTTTTACAGAGTTTTGCTTACTCAGAAGCTTCAATTTTGACCAATTTCAGGCAGAGAAATGACTTTAAACACACTTATTTTAGTTGAAAAGGTAATAATTCACATCCAACAGTAATTTGCAGTCAAAAGATTAAATGTTAAAATTTCATCAGAATTGACCATTTTGGGAACATTCGACAGCTCCGCGGTCATCGTTTTTCGTCCGAAAATTTATTTTTTGGACTTTACCAAAAATGATTCAAAATGTCAATTGGATCGTGCCTCATGTTGAATAACCAGTTTTTAAACCCTCACAGTGACCAAAATTGCCATTTTTACAGAGTTTTGCTTACTCAGAAGCTTCAATTCTGACCAATTTCAGGCAGAGAAATGACTTTAAACACACTTATTTTAGTTGAAAAAGTAATAATTCACATCCAACAGTAATTTGCAGTCAAAAGATTAAATGTTAAAATTTCATCAGAATTGACCATTTTTGGAACGTTCGACAGCTCCGCGGTCATCGTTTTTCGTCCGAAAATTGATTTTTTGGACTTTACCAAAAATGATTCAAAATGTCAATTGGATCATGCCTCATGTTGAATAACCAGTTTTTAAACCCTCACAGTGACCAAAATTGCCATTTTTACAGAGTTTTGCTTACTCAGAAGCTTCAATTTTGACCACTTTCAGGCAGAGAAATGACTTTAAACACACTTATTTTAGTTGAAAAAGTAATATTTCACATCCAACAGTAATTTGCAGTCAAAAGATTAAATGTTAAAATTTCATCAGAATTGACCATTTTGGGAACGTTCGACAGCTCCGCGGTCATCGTTTTTCGTCCGAAAATTGATTTTTTGGACTATACCAAAAATGATTCAAAATGTCAATTGGATCGTGCCTCATGTTGAATAACCAGTTTTTAAACCCTCACAGTGACCAAAATTGCCATTTTTACAGAGTTTTGCTTACTCAGAAGCTTCAATTTTGACCAATTTCAGGCAGAGAAATGACTTTAAACACATTTATTTTAGTTGAAAAAGTAATAATTCACATCCAACAGTAATTTGCAGTCAAAAGATTAAATGTTAAAATTTCATCAGAATTGACCATTTTGGGAACGTTCGACAGCTCCGCGGTCATCGTTTTTCGTCCGAAAATTGATTTTTTGGACTATACCAAAAATGATTCAAAATGTCAATTGGATCGTGCCTCATGTTGAATAACCAGTTTTTAAACCCTCACAGTGACCAAAATTGCCATTTTTACAGAGTTTTGCTTACTCAGAAGCTTCAATTTTGACCAATTTCAGGCAGAGAAATGACTTTAAACACACTTATTTTAGTTGAAAAAGTAATAATTCACATCCAACAGTAATTTGCAGTCAAAAGATTAAATGTTAAAATTTCATCAGAATTGACCATTTTGGGGACGTTCGACAGCTCCGCGGTCATCGTTTTTCGTCCGAAAATTGAGTTTTTTGGACTTTACCAAAAATGATTCAAAATGTCAATTGGATCATGCCTCATGATGAATAACCACTTTTTAAACCATCACAGTGACCAAAATTGCCATTTTTACAGAGTTTTGCTTACTCAGAAGCTTCAATTTTGACCAATTTCAGGCAGAGAAATTACTTTAAACACAATTATTTTAGTTGAAAAAGTAATAATTCACATCCAACAGTAATTTGCAGTCAAAAGAATAAATGTTAAAATTTCATCAGAATTGACCATTTTGGGAACGTTCGACAGCTCCGCGGTCATCGTTTTTCGTCCGAAAATTGATTTTTTGGACTATACCAAAAATGATTCAAAATGTCAATTGGATCGTGCCTCATGTTGAATAACCAGTTTTTAAACCCTCACAGTGACCAAAATTGCCATTTTTACAGAGTTTTGCTTACTCAGAAGCTTCAATTTTGACCACTTTCAGGCAGAGAAATGACTTTAAACACACTTATTTTAGTTGAAAAAGTAATATTTCACATCCAACAGTAATTTGCAGTCAAAAGATTAAATGTTAAAATTTCATCAGAATTGACCATTTTGGGAACGTTCGACAGCTCCGTGGTCATCGTTTTTCGTCCGAAAATTGATTTTTGGGACTTTACCAAAAATGATTCAAAATGTCAATTGGATCGTGCCTCATGTTGAATAAGCACTTTTTAAACCCTCACAGTGACCAAATTTGCCATTTTTACAGAGTTTTGCTTACTCAGAAGCTTCAATTTTGACCAATTTCATGGCAGAGAAATGACTTTAAACACACTTATTTTAGTTGAAAAAGTAATAATTCACATCCAACAGTAATTTGCAGTCAAAAAAATAAATGTTAAAATTTCATCAGAATTGACCATTTTGGGAACGTTCGACAGCTCCGCGGTCATCGTTTTTCGTCCGAAAATTTATTTTTTTGGACTTTACCAAAAATGATTCAAAATGTCAATTGGATCGTGCCTCATGTTGAATAACCACTTTTTAAACCCTCACAGTGACCAAAATTGCCATTTTTACAGAGTTTTGCTTACTCAGAAGCTTCAATTTTGACCAATTTCAGGCAGAGAAATGACTTTAAACACACTTATTTTAGTTGAAAAAGTAATAATTCACATCCAACAGTAATTTGCAGTCAAAAGATTAAATGTTAAAATTTCATCAGAATTGACCATTTTGGGAACATTCGACAGCTCCGCGGTCATCGTTTTTCGTCCGAAAATTTATTTTTTGGACTTTACCAAAAATGATTCAAAATGTCAATTGGATCGTGCCTCATGTTGAATAACCAGTTTTTAAACCCTCACAGTGACCAAAATTGCCATTTTTACAGAGTTTTGCTTACTCAGAAGCTTCAATTCTGACCAATTTCAGGCAGAGAAATGACTTTAAACACACTTATTTTAGTTGAAAAAGTAATAATTCACATCCAACAGTAATTTGCAGTCAAAAGATTAAATGTTAAAATTTCATCAGAATTGACCATTTTTGGAACGTTCGACAGCTCCGCGGTCATCGTTTTTCGTCCGAAAATTGATTTTTTGGACTTTACCAAAAATGATTCAAAATGTCAATTGGATCATGCCTCATGTTGAATAACCAGTTTTTAAACCCTCACAGTGACCAAAATTGCCATTTTTACAGAGTTTTGCTTACTCAGAAGCTTCAATTTTGACCACTTTCAGGCAGAGAAATGACTTTAAACACACTTATTTTAGTTGAAAAAGTAATATTTCACATCCAACAGTAATTTGCAGTCAAAAGATTAAATGTTAAAATTTCATCAGAATTGACCATTTTGGGAACGTTCGACAGCTCCGCGGTCATCGTTTTTCGTCCGAAAATTGATTTTTGGGACTTTACCAAAAATGATTCAAAATGTCAATTGGATCGTGCCTCATGTTGAATAAGCACTTTTTAAACCCTCACAGTGACCAAATTTGCCATTTTTACAGAGTTTTGCTTACTCAGAAGCTTCAATTTTGACCAATTTCAGGCACAGAAATTACTTTAAACACACTTATTTTAGTTGAAAAAGTAATAATTCACATCCAACAGTAATTTGCAGTCAAAAGATTAAATGTTAAAATTTCATCAGAATTGACCATTTTGGGGACGTTCGACAGCTCCGGGGTCATCGTTTTTTGTCCGAAAATTAATTTTTGGGACTTTACCAAAAATGATTCAAAATGTCAATTGGATCGTGCCTCATGTTGAATAACCAGTTTTTAAACCTCACAGTGACCAAAATTGCCATTTTTACAGAGTTTTGCTTACTCAGAAGCTTCAATTCTGACCAATTTCAGGCAGAGAAATGACTTTAAACACACTTATTTTAGTTGAAAAAGTAATAATTCACATCCAACAGTAATTTGCAGTCAAAAGATTAAATGTTAAAATTTCATCAGAATTGACCATTTTTGGAACGTTCGACAGCTCCGCGGTCATCGTTTTTCGTCCGAAAATTGATTTTTTGGACTTTACCAAAAATGATTCAAAATGTCAATTGGATCATGCCTCATGTTGAATAACCAGTTTTTAAACCCTCACAGTGACCAAAATTGCCATTTTTACAGAGTTTTGCTTACTCAGAAGCTTCAATTTTGACCACTTTCAGGCAGAGAAATGACTTTAAACACACTTATTTTAGTTGAAAAAGTAATATTTCACATCCAACAGTAATTTGCAGTCAAAAGATTAAATGTTAAAATTTCATCAGAATTGACCATTTTGGGAACGTTCGACAGCTCCGCGGTCATCGTTTTTCGTCCGAAAATTGATTTTTTGGACTATACCAAAAATGATTCAAAATGTCAATTGGATCGTGCCTCATGTTGAATAACCAGTTTTTAAACCCTCACAGTGACCAAATTTGCCATTTTTACAGAGTTTTGCTTACTCAGAAGCTTCAATTTTGACCAATTTCAGGCAGAGAAATGACTTTAAACACACTTATTTTAGTTGAAAAAGTAATATTTCACATCCAACAGTAATTTGCAGTCAAAAGATTAAATGTTAAAATTTCATCAGAATTGACCATTTTGGGAACGTTCGACAGCTCCGTGGTCATCGTTTTTCGTCCGAAAATTGATTTTTGGGACTTTACCAAAAATGATTCAAAATGTCAATTGGATCATGCCTCATGATGAATAACCACTTTTTAAACCCTCACAGTGACCAAAATTGCCATTTTTACAGAGTTTTGCTTACTCAGAAGCTTCAATTTTGACCAATTTCAGGCAGAGAAATGACTTTAAACACACTTATTTTAGTTGAAAAAGTAATAATTCACATCCAACAGTAATTTGCAGTCAAAAGATTAAATGTTAAAATTTCATCAGAATTTACCATTTTGGGAACGTTCGACAGCTCCGCGGTCATCGTTTTTCGTCCGAAAATTGATTTTTTGGACTATACAAAAATGATTCAAAATGTCAATTGGATGGTGCCTCATGTTGAATAACCAGTTTTTAAACCCTCACAGTGACCAAAATTGCCATTTTTACAGAGTTTTGCTTACTCAGAAGCTTCAATTTTGACCAATTTCAGGCAGAGAAATGACTCTAAACACACTTATTTTAGTTGAAAAAGTAATAATTCACATCCAACAGTAATTTGCAGTCAAAAGATTAAATGTTAAAATTTCATCAGAATTTACCATTTTGGGGACGTTCGACAGCTCCGGGGTCATCGTTTTTCGTCCGAAAATTGATTTTTTGGACTTTACCAAAAATGATTTAAAATGTCAATTGGATCGTGCCTCATGTTGAATAAGCACTTTTTAAACCCTCACAGTGACCAAAATTGCTATTTTTACGGAGTTTTGCTTACTCAGAAGCTTCAATTTTGACCAATTTCAGGCAGAGAAATGACTTTAAACACACTTATTTTATTTGAAAAAGTAATAATTCACATCCAACAGTAATTTGCAGTCAAAAGATTAAATGTTAAAATTTCATCAGAATTTACCATTTTGGGGACGTTCGACAGCTCCGGGGTCATCGTTTTTCGTCCGAAAATTTATTTTTTGGACTTTACCAAAAATGATTTAAAATGTCAATTGGATCGTGCCTCATGTTGAATAACCAGTTTTTAAACCCTCACAGTGACCAAAATTGCCATTTTTACAGAGTTTTGCTTACTCAGAAGCTTCAATTTTGACCAATTTCAGGCACAGAAATTACTTTAAACACACTTATTTTATTTGAAAAAGTAATAATTCACATCCAACAGTAATTTGCAGTCAAAAGATTAAATGTTAAAATTTCATCAGAATTGACCATTTTGGGAACGTTCGACAGCTCCGTGGTCATCGTTTTTCGTCCGAAAATTGATTTTTGGGACTTTACCAAAAATGATTCAAAATGTCAATTGGATCGTGCCTCATGTTGAATAAGCACTTTTTAAACCCTCACAGTGACCAAATTTGCCATTTTTACAGAGTTTTGCTTACTCAGAAGCTTCAATTTTGACCAATTTCATGGCAGAGAAATGACTTTAAACACACTTATTTTAGTTGAAAAAGTAATAATTCACATCCAACAGTAATTTGCAGTCAAAAGATTAAATGTTAACATTTCATCAGAATTGACCATTTTGGGAACGTTCGACAGCTCCGCGGTCATCGTTTTTCGTCCGAAAATTGATTTTTTGGACTTTACCAAAAATGATTCAAAATGTCAATTGGATCGTGCCTCATGTTGAATAAGCACTTTTTAAACCCTCACAGTGACCAAAATTGCCATTTTTACAGAGTTTTGCTTACTCAGAAGCTTCAATTTTGACCAATTTCATGGCAGAGAAATGACTTTAAACACACTTATTTTAGTTGAAAAAGTAATAATTCACATCCAACAGTAATTTGCAGTCAAAAGAATAAATGTTAAAATTTCATCAGAATTGACCATTTTGGGAACGTTCGACAGCTCCGCGGTCATCGTTTTTCGTCCGAAAATTTATTTTTTGGACTTTACCAAAAATGATTCAAAATGTCAATTGGATCGTGCCTCATGTTGAATAACCACTTTTTAAACCCTCACAGTGACCAAAATTGCCATTTTTACAGAGTTTTGCTTACTCAGAAGCTTCAATTTTGACCAATTTCAGGCAGAGAAATGACTTTAAACACACTTATTTTAGTTGAAAAGGTAATAATTCACATCCAACAGTAATTTGCAGTCAAAAGATTAAATGTTAAAATTTCATCAGAATTGACCATTTTGGGAACATTCGACAGCTCCGCGGTCATCGTTTTTCGTCCGAAAATTTATTTTTTGGACTTTACCAAAAATGATTCAAAATGTCAATTGGATCGTGCCTCATGTTGAATAACCAGTTTTTAAACCCTCACAGTGACCAAAATTGCCATTTTTACAGAGTTTTGCTTACTCAGAAGCTTCAATTCTGACCAATTTCAGGCAGAGAAATGACTTTAAACACACTTATTTTAGTTGAAAAAGTAATAATTCACATCCAACAGTAATTTGCAGTCAAAAGATTAAATGTTAAAATTTCATCAGAATTGACCATTTTTGGAACGTTCGACAGCTCCGCGGTCATCGTTTTTCGTCCGAAAATTGATTTTTTGGACTTTACCAAAAATGATTCAAAATGTCAATTGGATCATGCCTCATGTTGAATAACCAGTTTTTAAACCCTCACAGTGACCAAAATTGCCATTTTTACAGAGTTTTGCTTACTCAGAAGCTTCAATTTTGACCACTTTCAGGCAGAGAAATGACTTTAAACACACTTATTTTAGTTGAAAAAGTAATATTTCACATCCAACAGTAATTTGCAGTCAAAAGATTAAATGTTAAAATTTCATCAGAATTGACCATTTTGGGAACGTTCGACAGCTCCGCGGTCATCGTTTTTCGTCCGAAAATTGATTTTTTGGACTATACCAAAAATGATTCAAAATGTCAATTGGATCGTGCCTCATGTTGAATAACCAGTTTTTAAACCCTCACAGTGACCAAAATTGCCATTTTTACAGAGTTTTGCTTACTCAGAAGCTTCAATTTTGACCAATTTCAGGCAGAGAAATGACTTTAAACACATTTATTTTAGTTGAAAAAGTAATAATTCACATCCAACAGTAATTTGCAGTCAAAAGATTAAATGTTAAAATTTCATCAGAATTGACCATTTTGGGAACGTTCGACAGCTCCGCGGTCATCGTTTTTCGTCCGAAAATTGATTTTTTGGACTATACCAAAAATGATTCAAAATGTCAATTGGATCGTGCCTCATGTTGAATAACCAGTTTTTAAACCCTCACAGTGACCAAAATTGCCATTTTTACAGAGTTTTGCTTACTCAGAAGCTTCAATTTTGACCAATTTCAGGCAGAGAAATGACTTTAAACACATTTATTTTAGTTGAAAAAGTAATAATTCACATCCAACAGTAATTTGCAGTCAAAAGATTAAATGTTAAAATTTCATCAGAATTGACCATTTTGGGGACGTTCGACAGCTCCGGGGTCATCGTTTTTTGTCCGAAAATTAATTTTTGGGACTTTACCAAAAATGATTCAAAATGTCAATTGGATCGTGCCTCGTGTTGAATAACCAGTTTTTAAACCCTCACAGTGACCAAAATTGCCATTTTTACAGAGTTTTGCTTACTCAGAAGCTTCAATTTTGACCAATTTCAGGCAGAGAAATGACTTTAAACACACTTATTTTAGTTGAAAAAGTAATAATTCACATCCAACAGTAATTTGCAGTCAAAAGATTAAATGTTAAAATTTCATCAGAATTGACCATTTTGGGGACGTTCGACAGCTCCGCGGTCATCGTTTTTCGTCCGAAAATTGAGTTTTTTGGACTTTACCAAAAATGATTCAAAATGTCAATTGGATCATGCCTCATGATGAATAACCACTTTTTAAACCATCACAGTGACCAAAATTGCCATTTTTACAGAGTTTTGCTTACTCAGAAGCTTCAATTTTGACCAATTTCAGGCAGAGAAATTACTTTAAACACAATTATTTTAGTTGAAAAAGTAATAATTCACATCCAACAGTAATTTGCAGTCAAAAGAATAAATGTTAAAATTTCATCAGAATTGACCATTTTGGGAACGTTCGACAGCTCCGCGGTCATCGTTTTTCGTCCGAAAATTGATTTTTTGGACTATACCAAAAATGATTCAAAATGTCAATTGGATCGTGCCTCATGTTGAATAACCAGTTTTTAAACCCTCACAGTGACCAAAATTGCCATTTTTACAGAGTTTTGCTTACTCAGAAGCTTCAATTTTGACCACTTTCAGGCAGAGAAATGACTTTAAACACACTTATTTTAGTTGAAAAAGTAATATTTCACATCCAACAGTAATTTGCAGTCAAAAGATTAAATGTTAAAATTTCATCAGAATTGACCATTTTGGGAACGTTCGACAGCTCCGTGGTCATCGTTTTTCGTCCGAAAATAGATTTTTGGGACTTTACCAAAAATGATTCAAAATGTCAATTGGATCGTGCCTCATGTTGAATAAGCACTTTTTAAACCCTCACAGTGACCAAATTTGCCATTTTTACAGAGTTTTGCTTACTCAGAAGCTTCAATTTTGACCAATTTCATGGCAGAGAAATGACTTTAAACACACTTATTTTAGTTGAAAAAGTAATAATTCACATCCAACAGTAATTTGCAGTCAAAAAAATAAATGTTAAAATTTCATCAGAATTGACCATTTTGGGAACGTTCGACAGCTCCGCGGTCATCGTTTTTCGTCCGAAAATTTATTTTTTTGGACTTTACCAAAAATGATTCAAAATGTCAATTGGATCGTGCCTCGTGTTGAATAACCAGTTTTTAAACCCTCACAGTGACAAAAATTGCCATTTTTACAGAGTTTTGCTTACTCAGAAGCTTCAATTTTGACCAATTTCAGGCAGAGAAATGACTTTAAACACACTTATTTTAGTTGAAAAAGTAATAATTCACATCCAACAGTAATTTGCAGTCAAAAGATTAAATGTTAAAATTTCATCAGAATTTACCATTTTGGGAACGTTCGACAGCTCCGCGGTCATCGTTTTTCGTCCGAAAATTGATTTTTTGGACTATACCAAAAATGATTCAAAATGTCAATTGGATCGTGCCTCATGTTGAATAACCAGTTTTTAAACCCTCACAGTGACCAAAATTGCCATTTTTACAGAGTTTTGCTTACTCAGAAGCCTCAATTTTGACCACTTTCAGGCAGAGAAATGACTTTAAACACACTTATTTTAGTTGAAAAAGTAATATTTCACATCCAACAGTAATTTGCAGTCAAAAGATTAAATGTTAAAATTTCATCAGAATTGACCATTTTGGGAACGTTCGACAGCTCCGTGGTCATCGTTTTTCGTCCGAAAATTGATTTTTGGGACTTTACCAAAAATGATTCAAAATGTCAATTGGATCGTGCCTCATGTTGAATAAGCACTTTTTAAACCCTCACAGTGACCAAATTTGCCATTTTTACAGAGTTTTGCTTACTCAGAAGCTTCAATTTTGACCAATTTCATGGCAGAGAAATGACTTTAAACACACTTATTTTAGTTGAAAAAGTAATAATTCACATCCAACAGTAATTTGCAGTCAAAAGATTAAATGTTAAAATTTCATCAGAATTGACCATTTTGGGAACGTTCGACAGCTCCGCGGTCATCGTTTTTCGTCCGAAAATTGATTTTTTGAACTTTACCAAAAATGATTCAAAATGTCAATTGGATCATGCCTCATGTTGAATAACCACTTTTTAAACCCTCACAGTGTCCAAAATTGCCATTTTTACAGAGTTTTGCTTACTCAGAAGCTTCAATTTTGACCAATTTCAGGCAGAGAAATGACTTTAAACACACTTATTTTAGTTGAAAAAGTAATAATTCACATCCAACAGTAATTTGCAGTCAAAAGAATAAATGTTAAAATTTCATCAGAATTGACCATTTTGGGAACGTTCGACAGCTCCGCGGTCATCGTTTTTCGTCCGAAAATTTATTTTTGGGACTTTACCAAAAATGATTCAAAATGTCAATTGGATCGTGCCTCATGTTGAATAACCACTTTTTAAACCCTCACAGTGACCAAAATTGCCATTTTTACAGAGTTTTGCTTACTCAGAAGCTTCAATTTTGACCAATTTCAGGCAGAGAAATGACTTTAAACACACTTATTTTAGTTGAAAAAGTAATAATTCACATCCAACAGTAATTTGCAGTCAAAAGATTAAATGTTAAAATTTCATCAGAATTGACCATTTTGGGAACGTTCGACAGCTCCGGGGTCATCGTTTTTCGTCCGAAAATTGATTTTTTGGACTTTACCAAAAATGACTTAAAATGTCAATTGGATCGTGCCTCATGTTGAATAACCAGTTTTTAAACCCTCACAGTGACCAAAATTGCCATTTTTACAGAGTTTTGCTTACTCAGAAGCTTCAATTTTGACCAATTTCAGGCACAGAAATTACTTTAAACACACTTATTTTATTTGAAAAAGTAATAATTTACATCCAACAGTAATTTGCAGTCAAAAGATTAAATGTTAAAATTTCATCAGAATTCACCATTTTGGGGACGTTCGACAGCTCCGGGGTCATCGTTTTTTGTCCGAAAATTAATTTTTGGGACTTTACCAAAAATGATTCAAAATGTCAATTGGATCGTGCCTCGTGTTGAATAACCAGTTTTTAAACCCTCACAGTGACAAAAATTGCCATTTTTACAGAGTTTTGCTTACTCAGAAGCTTCAATTTTGACCAATTTCAGGCAGAGAAATGACTTTAAACACACTTATTTTAGTTGAAAAAGTAATAATTCACATCCAACAGTAATTTGCAGTCAAAAGATTAAATGTTAAAATTTCATCAGAATTTACCATTTTGGGAACGTTCGACAGCTCCGCGGTCATCGTTTTTCGTCCGAAAATTGATTTTTTGGACTATACAAAAATGATTCAAAATGTCAATTGGATCGTGCCTCATGTTGAATAACCAGTTTTTAAACCCTCACAGTGACCAAAATTGCCATTTTTACAGAGTTTTGCTTACTCAGAAGCTTCAATTTTGACCAATTTCAGGCAGAGAAATGACTTTAAACACACTTATTTTAGTTGAAAAAGTAATAATTCACATCCAACAGTAATTTGCAGTCAAAAGATTAAATGTTAAAATTTCATCAGAATTTACCATTTTGGGGACGTTCGACAGCTCCGGGGTCATCGTTTTTCGTCCGAAAATTGATTTTTTGGACTTTACCAAAAATGATTTAAAATGTCAATTGGATCGTGCCTCATGTTGAATAACCAGTTTTTAAACCCTCACAGTGACCAAAATTGCCATTTTTACAGAGTTTTGCTTACTCAGAAGCTTCAATTTTGACCAATTTCAGGCACAGAAATTACTTTAAACACACTTATTTTATTTGAAAAAGTAATAATTTACATCCAACAGTAATTTGCAGTCAAAAGATTAAATGTTAAAATTTCATCAGAATTGACCATTTTGGGGACGTTCGACAGCTCCGGGGTCATCGTTTTTCGTCCGAAAATTGATTTTTGGGACTTTACCAAAAATGATTCAAAATGTCAATTGGATCGTGCCTCATGTTGAATAAGCACTTTTTAAACCCTCACAGTGACCAAATTTGCCATTTTTACAGAGTTTTGCTTACTCAGAAGCTTCAATTTTGACCAATTTCATGGCAGAGAAATGACTTTAAACACACTTATTTTAGTTGAAAAAGTAATAATTCACATCCAACAGTAATTTGCAGTCAAAAGATTAAATGTTAAAATTTCATCAGAATTGACCATTTTGGGAACGTTCGACAGCTCCGCGGTCATCGTTTTTCGTCCGAAAATTGATTTTTTGGACTTTACCAAAAATGATTCAAAATGTCAATTGGATCGTGCCTCATGTTGAATAAGCACTTTTTAAACCCTCACAGTGACCAAAATTGCCATTTTTACAGAGTTTTGCTTACTCAGAAGCTTCAATTTTGACCAATTTCAGGCAGAGAAATGACTTTAAACACACTTATTTTAGTTGAAAAAGTAATAATTCACATCCAACAGTAATTTGCAGTCAAAAGATTAAATGTTAAAATTTCATCAGAATTTACCATTTTGGGGACGTTCGACAGCTCCGGGGTCATCGTTTTTCGTCCGAAAATTGATTTTTTGGACTTTACCAAAAATGACTTAAAATGTCAATTGGATCGTGCCTCATGTTGAATAACCAGTTTTTAAACCCTCACAGTGACCAAAATTGCCATTTTTACAGAGTTTTGCTTACTCAGAAGCTTCAATTTTGACCAATTTCAGGCACAGAAATTACTTTAAACACACTTATTTTATTTGAAAAAGTAATAATTTACATCCAACAGTAATTTGCAGTCAAAAGATTAAATGTTAAAATTTCATCAGAATTCACCATTTTGGGGACGTTCGACAGCTCCGGGGTCATCGTTTTTTGTCCGAAAATTAATTTTTGGGACTTTACCAAAAATGATTCAAAATGTCAATTGGATCGTGCCTCGTGTTGAATAACCAGTTTTTAAACCCTCACAGTGACAAAAATTGCCATTTTTACAGAGTTTTGCTTACTCAGAAGCTTCAATTTTGACCAATTTCAGGCAGAGAAATGACTTTAAACACACTTATTTTAGTTGAAAAAGTAATAATTCACATCCAACAGTAATTTGCAGTCAAAAGATTAAATGTTAAAATTTCATCAGAATTTACCATTTTGGGAACGTTCGACAGCTCCGCGGTCATCGTTTTTCGTCCGAAAATTGATTTTTTGGACTATACCAAAAATGATTCAAAATGTCAATTGGATCGTGCCTCATGTTGAATAACCAGTTTTTAAACCCTCACAGTGACCAAAATTGCCATTTTTACAGAGTTTTGCTTACTCAGAAGCCTCAATTTTGACCACTTTCAGGCAGAGAAATGACTTTAAACACACTTATTTTAGTTGAAAAAGTAATATTTCACATCCAACAGTAATTTGCAGTCAAAAGATTAAATGTTAAAATTTCATCAGAATTGACCATTTTGGGAACGTTCGACAGCTCCGTGGTCATCGTTTTTCGTCCGAAAATTGATTTTTGGGACTTTACCAAAAATGATTCAAAATGTCAATTGGATCGTGCCTCATGTTGAATAAGCACTTTTTAAACCCTCACAGTGACCAAATTTGCCATTTTTACAGAGTTTTGCTTACTCAGAAGCTTCAATTTTGACCAATTTCATGGCAGAGAAATGACTTTAAACACACTTATTTTAGTTGAAAAAGTAATAATTCACATCCAACAGTAATTTGCAGTCAAAAGATTAAATGTTAAAATTTCATCAGAATTGACCATTTTGGGAACGTTCGACAGCTCCGCGGTCATCGTTTTTCGTCCGAAAATTGATTTTTTGAACTTTACCAAAAATGATTCAAAATGTCAATTGGATCATGCCTCATGTTGAATAACCACTTTTTAAACCCTCACAGTGTCCAAAATTGCCATTTTTACAGAGTTTTGCTTACTCAGAAGCTTCAATTTTGACCAATTTCAGGCAGAGAAATGACTTTAAACACACTTATTTTAGTTGAAAAAGTAATAATTCACATCCAACAGTAATTTGCAGTCAAAAGAATAAATGTTAAAATTTCATCAGAATTGACCATTTTGGGAACGTTCGACAGCTCCGCGGTCATCGTTTTTCGTCCGAAAATTTATTTTTGGGACTTTACCAAAAATGATTCAAAATGTCAATTGGATCGTGCCTCATGTTGAATAACCACTTTTTAAACCCTCACAGTGACCAAAATTGCCATTTTTACAGAGTTTTGCTTACTCAGAAGCTTCAATTTTGACCAATTTCAGGCAGAGAAATGACTTTAAACACACTTATTTTAGTTGAAAAAGTAATAATTCACATCCAACAGTAATTTGCAGTCAAAAGATTAAATGTTAAAATTTCATCAGAATTGACCATTTTGGGAACGTTCGACAGCTCCGGGGTCATCGTTTTTCGTCCGAAAATTGATTTTTTGGACTTTACCAAAAATGACTTAAAATGTCAATTGGATCGTGCCTCATGTTGAATAACCAGTTTTTAAACCCTCACAGTGACCAAAATTGCCATTTTTACAGAGTTTTGCTTACTCAGAAGCTTCAATTTTGACCAATTTCAGGCACAGAAATTACTTTAAACACACTTATTTTATTTGAAAAAGTAATAATTTACATCCAACAGTAATTTGCAGTCAAAAGATTAAATGTTAAAATTTCATCAGAATTCACCATTTTGGGGACGTTCGACAGCTCCGGGGTCATCGTTTTTTGTCCGAAAATTAATTTTTGGGACTTTACCAAAAATGATTCAAAATGTCAATTGGATCGTGCCTCGTGTTGAATAACCAGTTTTTAAACCCTCACAGTGACAAAAATTGCCATTTTTACAGAGTTTTGCTTACTCAGAAGCTTCAATTTTGACCAATTTCAGGCAGAGAAATGACTTTAAACACACTTATTTTAGTTGAAAAAGTAATAATTCACATCCAACAGTAATTTGCAGTCAAAAGATTAAATGTTAAAATTTCATCAGAATTTACCATTTTGGGAACGTTCGACAGCTCCGCGGTCATCGTTTTTCGTCCGAAAATTGATTTTTTGGACTATACCAAAAATGATTCAAAATGTCAATTGGATCGTGCCTCATGTTGAATAACCAGTTTTTAAACCCTCACAGTGACCAAAATTGCCATTTTTACAGAGTCTTGCTTACTCAGAAGCCTCAATTTTGACCACTTTCAGGCAGAGAAATGACTTTAAACACACTTATTTTAGTTGAAAAAGTAATATTTCACATCCAACAGTAATTTGCAGTCAAAAGATTAAATGTTAAAATTTCATCAGAATTGACCATTTTGGGAACGTTCGGCAGCTCCGTGGTCATCGTTTTTCGTCCGAAAATTGATTTTTGGGACTTTACCAAAAATGATTCAAAATGTCAATTGGATCGTGCCTCATGTTGAATAAGCACTTTTTAAACCCTCACAGTGACCAAATTTGCCATTTTTACAGAGTTTTGCTTACTCAGAAGCTTCAATTTTGACCAATTTCATGGCAGAGAAATGACTTTAAACACACTTATTTTAGTTGAAAAAGTAATAATTCACATCCAACAGTAATTTGCAGTCAAAAGATTAAATGTTAAAATTTCATCAGAATTGACCATTTTGGGAACGTTCGACAGCTCCGCGGTCATCGTTTTTCGTCCGAAAATTGATTTTTTGAACTTTACCAAAAATGATTCAAAATGTCAATTGGATCATGCCTCATGTTGAATAACCACTTTTTAAACCCTCACAGTGTCCAAAATTGCCATTTTTACAGAGTTTTGCTTACTCAGAAGCTTCAATTTTGACCAATTTCAGGCAGAGAAATGACTTTAAACACACTTATTTTAGTTGAAAAAGTAATAATTCACATCCAACAGTAATTTGCAGTCAAAAGAATAAATGTTAAAATTTCATCAGAATTGACCATTTTGGGAACGTTCGACAGCTCCGCGGTCATCGTTTTTCGTCCGAAAATTTATTTTTTGGACTTTACCAAAAATGATTCAAAATGTCAATTGGATCGTGCCTCATGTTGAATAACCACTTTTTAAACCCTCACAGTGACCAAAATTGCCATTTTTACAGAGTTTTGCTTACTCAGAAGCTTCAATTTTGACCAATTTCAGGCAGAGAAATGACTTTAAACACACTTATTTTAGTTGAAAAAGTAATAATTCACATCCAACAGTAATTTGCAGTCAAAAGATTAAATGTTAAAATTTAATCAGAATTGACCATTTTTGGAACGTTCGACAGCTCCGCGGTCATCGTTTTTCGTCCGAAAATTGATTTTTGGGACTTTACCAAAAATGATTCAAAATGTCAATTGGATCGTGCCTCGTGTTGAATAACCAGTTTTTAAACCCTCACAGTGACAAAAATTGCCATTTTTACAGAGTTTTGCTTACTCAGAAGCTTCAATTTTGACCAATTTCAGGCAGAGAAATGACTTTAAACACACTTATTTTAGTTGAAAAAGTAATAATTCACATCCAACAGTAATTTGCAGTCAAAAGATTAAATGTTAAAATTTCATCAGAATTTACCATTTTGGGAACGTTCGACAGCTCCGCGGTCATCGTTTTTCGTCCGAAAATTGATTTTTTGGACTATACAAAAATGATTCAAAATGTCAATTGGATCGTGCCTCATGTTGAATAACCAGTTTTTAAACCCTCACAGTGACCAAAATTGCCATTTTTACAGAGTTTTGCTTACTCAGAAGCTTCAATTTTGACCAATTTCAGGCAGAGAAATGACTTTAAACACACTTATTTTAGTTGAAAAAGTAATAATTCACATCCAACAGTAATTTGCAGTCAAAAGATTAAATGTTAAAATTTCATCAGAATTTACCATTTTGGGGACGTTCGACAGCTCCGGGGTCATCGTTTTTCGTCCGAAAATTGATTTTTTGGACTTTACCAAAAATGATTTAAAATGTCAATTGGATCGTGCCTCATGTTGAATAACCAGTTTTTAAACCCTCACAGTGACCAAAATTGCCATTTTTACAGAGTTTTGCTTACTCAGAAGCTTCAATTTTGACCAATTTCAGGCACAGAAATTACTTTAAACACACTTATTTTATTTGAAAAAGTAATAATTTACATCCAACAGTAATTTGCAGTCAAAAGATTAAATGTTAAAATTTCATCAGAATTGACCATTTTGGGGACGTTCGACAGCTCCGGGGTCATCGTTTTTCGTCCGAAAATTGATTTTTGGGACTTTACCAAAAATGATTCAAAATGTCAATTGGATCGTGCCTCATGTTGAATAAGCACTTTTTAAACCCTCACAGTGACCAAATTTGCCATTTTTACAGAGTTTTGCTTACTCAGAAGCTTCAATTTTGACCAATTTCATGGCAGAGAAATGACTTTAAACACACTTATTTTAGTTGAAAAAGTAATAATTCACATCCAACAGTAATTTGCAGTCAAAAGATTAAATGTTAAAATTTCATCAGAATTGACCATTTTGGGAACGTTCGACAGCTCCGCGGTCATCGTTTTTCGTCCGAAAATTGATTTTTTGGACTTTACCAAAAATGATTCAAAATGTCAATTGGATCGTGCCTCATGTTGAATAAGCACTTTTTAAACCCTCACAGTGACCAAAATTGCCATTTTTACAGAGTTTTGCTTACTCAGAAGCTTCAATTTTGACCAATTTCAGGCAGAGAAATGACTTTAAACACACTTATTTTAGTTGAAAAAGTAATAATTCACATCCAACAGTAATTTGCAGTCAAAAGATTAAATGTTAAAATTTCATCAGAATTTACCATTTTGGGGACGTTCGACAGCTCCGGGGTCATCGTTTTTCGTCCGAAAATTGATTTTTTGGACTTTACCAAAAATGACTTAAAATGTCAATTGGATCGTGCCTCATGTTGAATAACCAGTTTTTAAACCCTCACAGTGACCAAAATTGCCATTTTTACAGAGTTTTGCTTACTCAGAAGCTTCAATTTTGACCAATTTCAGGCACAGAAATTACTTTAAACACACTTATTTTATTTGAAAAAGTAATAATTTACATCCAACAGTAATTTGCAGTCAAAAGATTAAATGTTAAAATTTCATCAGAATTCACCATTTTGGGGACGTTCGACAGCTCCGGGGTCATCGTTTTTTGTCCGAAAATTAATTTTTGGGACTTTACCAAAAATGATTCAAAATGTCAATTGGATCGTGCCTCGTGTTGAATAACCAGTTTTTAAACCCTCACAGTGACAAAAATTGCCATTTTTACAGAGTTTTGCTTACTCAGAAGCTTCAATTTTGACCAATTTCAGGCAGAGAAATGACTTTAAACACACTTATTTTAGTTGAAAAAGTAATAATTCACATCCAACAGTAATTTGCAGTCAAAAGATTAAATGTTAAAATTTCATCAGAATTTACCATTTTGGGAACGTTCGACAGCTCCGCGGTCATCGTTTTTCGTCCGAAAATTGATTTTTTGGACTATACCAAAAATGATTCAAAATGTCAATTGGATCGTGCCTCATGTTGAATAACCAGTTTTTAAACCCTCACAGTGACCAAAATTGCCATTTTTACAGAGTTTTGCTTACTCAGAAGCCTCAATTTTGACCACTTTCAGGCAGAGAAATGACTTTAAACACACTTATTTTAGTTGAAAAAGTAATATTTCACATCCAACAGTAATTTGCAGTCAAAAGATTAAATGTTAAAATTTCATCAGAATTGACCATTTTGGGAACGTTCGACAGCTCCGTGGTCATCGTTTTTCGTCCGAAAATTGATTTTTGGGACTTTACCAAAAATGATTCAAAATGTCAATTGGATCGTGCCTCATGTTGAATAAGCACTTTTTAAACCCTCACAGTGACCAAATTTGCCATTTTTACAGAGTTTTGCTTACTCAGAAGCTTCAATTTTGACCAATTTCATGGCAGAGAAATGACTTTAAACACACTTATTTTAGTTGAAAAAGTAATAATTCACATCCAACAGTAATTTGCAGTCAAAAGATTAAATGTTAAAATTTCATCAGAATTGACCATTTTGGGAACGTTCGACAGCTCCGCGGTCATCGTTTTTCGTCCGAAAATTGATTTTTTGAACTTTACCAAAAATGATTCAAAATGTCAATTGGATCATGCCTCATGTTGAATAACCACTTTTTAAACCCTCACAGTGTCCAAAATTGCCATTTTTACAGAGTTTTGCTTACTCAGAAGCTTCAATTTTGACCAATTTCAGGCAGAGAAATGACTTTAAACACACTTATTTTAGTTGAAAAAGTAATAATTCACATCCAACAGTAATTTGCAGTCAAAAGAATAAATGTTAAAATTTCATCAGAATTGACCATTTTGGGAACGTTCGACAGCTCCGCGGTCATCGTTTTTCGTCCGAAAATTTATTTTTGGGACTTTACCAAAAATGATTCAAAATGTCAATTGGATCGTGCCTCATGTTGAATAACCACTTTTTAAACCCTCACAGTGACCAAAATTGCCATTTTTACAGAGTTTTGCTTACTCAGAAGCTTCAATTTTGACCAATTTCAGGCAGAGAAATGACTTTAAACACACTTATTTTAGTTGAAAAAGTAATAATTCACATCCAACAGTAATTTGCAGTCAAAAGATTAAATGTTAAAATTTCATCAGAATTGACCATTTTGGGAACGTTCGACAGCTCCGGGGTCATCGTTTTTCGTCCGAAAATTGATTTTTTGGACTTTACCAAAAATGACTTAAAATGTCAATTGGATCGTGCCTCATGTTGAATAACCAGTTTTTAAACCCTCACAGTGACCAAAATTGCCATTTTTACAGAGTTTTGCTTACTCAGAAGCTTCAATTTTGACCAATTTCAGGCACAGAAATTACTTTAAACACACTTATTTTATTTGAAAAAGTAATAATTTACATCCAACAGTAATTTGCAGTCAAAAGATTAAATGTTAAAATTTCATCAGAATTCACCATTTTGGGGACGTTCGACAGCTCCGGGGTCATCGTTTTTTGTCCGAAAATTAATTTTTGGGACTTTACCAAAAATGATTCAAAATGTCAATTGGATCGTGCCTCGTGTTGAATAACCAGTTTTTAAACCCTCACAGTGACAAAAATTGCCATTTTTACAGAGTTTTGCTTACTCAGAAGCTTCAATTTTGACCAATTTCAGGCAGAGAAATGACTTTAAACACACTTATTTTAGTTGAAAAAGTAATAATTCACATCCAACAGTAATTTGCAGTCAAAAGATTAAATGTTAAAATTTCATCAGAATTTACCATTTTGGGAACGTTCGACAGCTCCGCGGTCATCGTTTTTCGTCCGAAAATTGATTTTTTGGACTATACCAAAAATGATTCAAAATGTCAATTGGATCGTGCCTCATGTTGAATAACCAGTTTTTAAACCCTCACAGTGACCAAAATTGCCATTTTTACAGAGTCTTGCTTACTCAGAAGCCTCAATTTTGACCACTTTCAGGCAGAGAAATGACTTTAAACACACTTATTTTAGTTGAAAAAGTAATATTTCACATCCAACAGTAATTTGCAGTCAAAAGATTAAATGTTAAAATTTCATCAGAATTGACCATTTTGGGAACGTTCGGCAGCTCCGTGGTCATCGTTTTTCGTCCGAAAATTGATTTTTGGGACTTTACCAAAAATGATTCAAAATGTCAATTGGATCGTGCCTCATGTTGAATAAGCACTTTTTAAACCCTCACAGTGACCAAATTTGCCATTTTTACAGAGTTTTGCTTACTCAGAAGCTTCAATTTTGACCAATTTCATGGCAGAGAAATGACTTTAAACACACTTATTTTAGTTGAAAAAGTAATAATTCACATCCAACAGTAATTTGCAGTCAAAAGATTAAATGTTAAAATTTCATCAGAATTGACCATTTTGGGAACGTTCGACAGCTCCGCGGTCATCGTTTTTCGTCCGAAAATTGATTTTTTGAACTTTACCAAAAATGATTCAAAATGTCAATTGGATCATGCCTCATGTTGAATAACCACTTTTTAAACCCTCACAGTGTCCAAAATTGCCATTTTTACAGAGTTTTGCTTACTCAGAAGCTTCAATTTTGACCAATTTCAGGCAGAGAAATGACTTTAAACACACTTATTTTAGTTGAAAAAGTAATAATTCACATCCAACAGTAATTTGCAGTCAAAAGAATAAATGTTAAAATTTCATCAGAATTGACCATTTTGGGAACGTTCGACAGCTCCGCGGTCATCGTTTTTCGTCCGAAAATTTATTTTTTGGACTTTACCAAAAATGATTCAAAATGTCAATTGGATCGTGCCTCATGTTGAATAACCACTTTTTAAACCCTCACAGTGACCAAAATTGCCATTTTTACAGAGTTTTGCTTACTCAGAAGCTTCAATTTTGACCAATTTCAGGCAGAGAAATGACTTTAAACACACTTATTTTAGTTGAAAAAGTAATAATTCACATCCAACAGTAATTTGCAGTCAAAAGATTAAATGTTAAAATTTAATCAGAATTGACCATTTTTGGAACGTTCGACAGCTCCGCGGTCATCGTTTTTCGTCCGAAAATTGATTTTTGGGACTTTACCAAAAATGATTCAAAATGTCAATTGGATCAAGCCTCATGATGAATAACCACTTTTTAAACCCTCACAGTGACCAAAATTGCCATTTTTACAGAGTTTTGCTTACTCAGAAGCTTCAATTTTGACCAATTTCAGGCAGAGAAATGACTTTAAACACACTTATTTTAGTTGAAAAAGTAATAATTCACATCCAACAGTGATTTGCAGTCAAAAGATTAAATGTTAAAATTTCATCAGAATTTACCATTTTGGGAACGTTCGACAGCTCCGCGGTCATCGTTTTTCGTCCTAAAATTGATTTTTTGGACTATACAAAAATGATTCAAAATGTCAATTGGATCGTGCCTCATGTTGAATAACCAGTTTTTAAACCCTCACAGTGACCAAAATTGCCATTTTTACAGAGTTTTGCTTACTCAGAAGCTTCAATTTTGACCAATTTCAGGCAGAGAAATGACTTTAAACACACTTATTTTAGTTGAAAAAGTAATAATTCACATCCAACAGTAATTTGCAGTCAAAAGATTAAATGTTAAAATTTCATCAGAATTTACCATTTTGGGGACGTTCGACAGCTCCGGGGTCATCGTTTTTCGTCCGAAAATTGATTTTTTGGACTTTACCAAAAATGATTTAAAATGTCAATTGGATCGTGCCTCATGTTGAATAACCAGTTTTTAAACCCTCACAGTGACCAAAATTGCCATTTTTACAGAGTTTTGCTTACTCAGAAGCTTCAATTTTGACCAATTTCAGGCACAGAAATTACTTTAAACACACTTATTTTATTTGAAAAAGTAATAATTTACATCCAACAGTAATTTGCAGTCAAAAGATTAAATGTTAAAATTTCATCAGAATTGACCATTTTGGGGACGTTCGACAGCTCCGGGGTCATCGTTTTTTGTCCGAAAATTAATTTTTGGGACTTTACCAAAAATGATTCAAAATGTCAATTGGATCGTGCCTCGTGTTGAATAACCAGTTTTTAAACCCTCACAGTGACAAAAATTGCCATTTTTACAGAGTTTTGCTTACTCAGAAGCTTCAATTTTGACCAATTTCAGGCAGAGAAATGACTTTAAACACACTTATTTTAGTTGAAAAAGTAATAATTCACATCCAACAGTAATTTGCAGTCAAAAGATTAAATGTTAAAATTTCATCAGAATTTACCATTTTGGGAACGTTCGACAGCTCCGCGGTCATCGTTTTTCGTCCGAAAATTGATTTTTTGGACTATACCAAAAATGATTCAAAATGTCAATTGGATCGTGCCTCATGTTGAATAACCAGTTTTTAAACCCTCACAGTGACCAAAATTGCCATTTTTACAGAGTTTTGCTTACTCAGAAGCCTCAATTTTGACCACTTTCAGGCAGAGAAATGACTTTAAACACACTTATTTTAGTTGAAAAAGTAATATTTCACATCCAACAGTAATTTGCAGTCAAAAGATTAAATGTTAAAATTTCATCAGAATTGACCATTTTGGGAACGTTCGACAGCTCCGTGGTCATCGTTTTTCGTCCGAAAATTGATTTTTGGGACTTTACCAAAAATGATTCAAAATGTCAATTGGATCGTGCCTCATGTTGAATAAGCACTTTTTAAACCCTCACAGTGACCAAATTTGCCATTTTTACAGAGTTTTGCTTACTCAGAAGCTTCAATTTTGACCAATTTCATGGCAGAGAAATGACTTTAAACACACTTATTTTAGTTGAAAAAGTAATAATTCACATCCAACAGTAATTTGCAGTCAAAAGATTAAATGTTAAAATTTCATCAGAATTGACCATTTTGGGAACGTTCGACAGCTCCGCGGTCATCGTTTTTCGTCCGAAAATTGATTTTTTGAACTTTACCAAAAATGATTCAAAATGTCAATTGGATCATGCCTCATGTTGAATAACCACTTTTTAAACCCTCACAGTGTCCAAAATTGCCATTTTTACAGAGTTTTGCTTACTCAGAAGCTTCAATTTTGACCAATTTCAGGCAGAGAAATGACTTTAAACACACTTATTTTAGTTGAAAAAGTAATAATTCACATCCAACAGTAATTTGCAGTCAAAAGAATAAATGTTAAAATTTCATCAGAATTGACCATTTTGGGAACGTTCGACAGCTCCGCGGTCATCGTTTTTCGTCCGAAAATTTATTTTTTGGACTTTACCAAAAATGATTCAAAATGTCAATTGGATCGTGCCTCATGTTGAATAACCACTTTTTAAACCCTCACAGTGACCAAAATTGCCATTTTTACAGAGTTTTGCTTACTCAGAAGCTTCAATTTTGACCAATTTCAGGCAGAGAAATGACTTTAAACACACTTATTTTAGTTGAAAAAGTAATAATTCACATCCAGCAGTAATTTGCAGTCAAAAGATTAAATGTTAAAATTTAATCAGAATTGACCATTTTTGGAACGTTCGACAGCTCCGCGGTCATCGTTTTTCGTCCGAAAATTGATTTTTGGGACTTTACCAAAAATGATTCAAAATGTCAATTGGATCAAGCCTCATGATGAATAACCACTTTTTAAACCCTCACAGTGACCAAAATTGCCATTTTTACAGAGTTTTGCTTACTCAGAAGCTTCAATTTTGACCAATTTCAGGCAGAGAAATGACTTTAAACACACTTATTTTAGTTGAAAAAGTAATAATTCACATCCAACAGTGATTTGCAGTCAAAAGATTAAATGTTAAAATTTCATCAGAATTTACCATTTTGGGAACGTTCGACAGCTCCGCGGTCATCGTTTTTCGTCCGAAAATTGATTTTTTGGACTATACAAAAATGATTCAAAATGTCAATTGGATCGTGCCTCATGTTGAATAACCAGTTTTTAAACCCTCACAGTGACCAAAATTGCCATTTTTACAGAGTTTTGCTTACTCAGAAGCTTCAATTTTGACCAATTTCAGGCACAGAAATTACTTTAAACACACTTATTTTATTTGAAAAAGTAATAATTCACATCCAACAGTAATTTGCAGTCAAAAGATTAAATGTTAAAATTTCATCAGAATTGACCATTTTGGGGACGTTCGACAGCTCCGGGGTCATCGTTTTTTGTCCGAAAATTAATTTTTGGGACTTTACCAAAAAAGATTCAAAATGTCAATTGGATCGTGCCTCGTGTTGAATAACCAGTTTTTAAACCCTCACAGTGACAAAAATTGCCATTTTTACAGAGTTTTGCTTACTCAGAAGCTTCAATTTTGACCAATTTCAGGCAGAGAAATGACTTTAAACGCACTTATTTTAGTTGAAAAAGTAATAATTCACATCCAACAGTAATTTGCAGTCAAAAGATTAAATGTTAAAATTTCATCAGAATGTACCATTTTGGGAACGTTAGACAGCTCCGCGGTCATCGTTTTTCGTCCGAAAATTGATTTTTTGGACTATACCAAAAATGATTCAAAATGTCAATTGGATCGTGCCTCATGTTGAATAACCAGTTTTTAAACCCTCACAGTGACCAAAATTGCCATTTTTACAGAGTTTTGCTTACTCAGAAGCTTCAATTTTGACCACTTTCAGGCAGAGAAATGACTTTAAACACACTTATTTTAGTTGAAAAAGTAATATTTCACATCCAACAGTAATTTGCAGTCAAAAGATTAAATGTTAAAATTTCATCAGAATTGACCATTTTGGGAACGTTCGACAGCTCCGTGGTCATCGTTTTTCGTCCGAAAATTGATTTTTTGGACTATACCAAAAATGATTCAAAATGTCAATTGGATCGTGCCTCATGTTGAATAAGCACTTTTTAAACCCTCACAGTGACCAAATTTGCCATTTTTACAGAGTTTTGCTTACTCAGAAGCTTCAATTTTGACCAATTTCATGGCAGAGAAATGACTTTAAACACACTTATTTTAGTTGAAAAAGTAATAATTCACATCCAACAGTAATTTGCAGTCAAAAGATTAAATGTTAAAATTTCATCAGAATTGACCATTTTGGGAAAGTTCGACAGCTCCGCGGTCATCGTTTTTCGTCCGAAAATTGATTTTTTGAACTTTACCAAAAATGATTCAAAATGTCAATTGGATCATGCCTCATGTTGAATAACCACTTTTTAAACCCTCACAGTGTCCAAAATTGCCATTTTTACAGAGTTTTGCTTACTCAGAAGCTTAAATTTTGACCAATTTCTGGCAGAGAAATGACTTTAAACACACTTATTTTAGTTGAAAAAGTAATAATTCACATCCAACAGTAATTTGCAGTCAAAAGAATAAATGTTAAAATTTCATCAGAATTGACCATTTTGGGAACGTTCGACAGCTCCGCGGTCATCGTTTTTCGTCCGAAAATTTTTTTTTGGGACTTTACCAAAAATGATTCAAAATGTCAATTGGATCGTGCCTCATGTTGAATAACCACTTTTTAAACCCTCACAGTGACCAAAATTGCCATTTTTACAGAGTTTTGCTTACTCAGAAGCTTCAATTTTGACCAATTTCAGGCAGAGAAATGACTTTAAACACACTTATTTTAGTTGAAAAGGTAATAATTCACATCCAACAGTAATTTGCAGTCAAAAGATTAAATGTTAAAATTTCATCAGAATTGACCATTTTGGGAACATTCGACAGCTCCGCGGTCATCGTTTTTCGTCCGAAAATTTATTTTGTGGACTTTACCAAAAATGATTCAAAATGTCAATTGGATCGTGCCTCATGTTGAATAACCAGTTTTTAAACCCTCACAGTGACCAAAATTGCCATTTTTACAGAGTTTTGCTTACTCAGAAGCTTCAATTCTGACCAATTTCAGGCAGAGAAATGACTTTAAACACACTTATTTTAGTTGAAAAAGTAATAATTCACATCCAACAGTAATTTGCAGTCAAAAGATTAAATGTTAAAATTTCATCAGAATTGACCATTTTTGGAACGTTCGACAGCTCCGCGGTCATCGTTTTTCGTCCGAAAATTGATTTTTTGGACTTTACCAAAAATGATTCAAAATGTCAATTGGATCATGCCTCATGTTGAATAACCAGTTTTTAAACCCTCACAGTGACCAAAATTGCCATTTTTACAGAGTTTTGCTTACTCAGAAGCTTCAATTTTGACCACTTTCAGGCAGAGAAATGACTTTAAACACACTTATTTTAGTTGAAAAAGTAATATTTCACATCCAACAGTAATTTGCAGTCAAAAGATTAAATGTTAAAATTTCATCAGAATTTACCATTTTGGGAACGTTCGACAGCTCCGCGGTCATCGTTTTTCGTCCGAAAATTGATTTTTTTGGACTATACCAAAAATGATTCAAAATGTCAATTGGATCGTGCCTCATGTTGAATAACCCGTTTTTAAACCCTCACAGTGACCAAAATTGCCATTTTTACAGAGTTTTGCTTACTCAGAAGCTTCAATTTTGACCAATTTCAGGCAGAGAAATGACTTTAAACACATTTATTTTAGTTGAAAAAGTAATAATTCACATCCAACAGTAATTTGCAGTCAAAAGATTAAATGTTAAAATTTCATCAGAATTGACCATTTTGGGAACGTTCGACAGCTCCGCGGTCATCGTTTTTCGTCCGAAAATTGATTTTTTGAACTTTACCAAAAATGATTCAAAATGTCAATTGGATCATGCCTCATGTTGAATAACCACTTTTTAAACCCTCACAGTGTCCAAAATTGCCATTTTTACAGAGTTTTGCTTACTCAGAAGCTTCAATTTTGACCAATTTCAGGCAGAGAAATGACTTTAAACACACTTATTTTAGTTGAAAAAGTAATAATTCACATCCAACAGTAATTTGCAGTCAAAAGAATAAATGTTAAAATTTCATCAGAATTGACCATTTTGGGAACGTTCGACAGCTCCGCGGTCATCGTTTTTCGTCCGAAAATTGATTTTTTGGACTATACCAAAAATGATTCAAAATGTCAATTGGATTGTGCCTCATGTTGAATAACCAGTTTTTAAACCCTCACAGTGACCAAAATTGCCATTTTTACAGAGTTTTGCTTACTCAGAAGCTTCAATTTTGACCAATTTCAGGCAGAGAAATGACTTTAAACACATTTATTTTAGTTGAAAAAGTAATAATTCACATCCAACAGTAATTTGCAGTCAAAAGATTAAATGTTAAAATTTCATCAGAATTGACCATTTTGGGGACGTTCGACAGCTCCGGGGTCATCGTTTTTTGTCCGAAAATTAATTTTTGGGACTTTACCAAAAATGATTCAAAATGTCAATTGGATCGTGCCTCGTGTTGAATAACCAGTTTTTAAACCCTCACAGTGACCAAAATTGCCATTTTTACAGAGTTTTGCTTACTCAGAAGCTTCAATTTTGACCAATTTCAGGCAGAGAAATGACTTTAAACACACTTATTTTAGTTGAAAAAGTAATAATTCACATCCAACAGTAATTTGCAGTCAAAAGATTAAATGTTAAAATTTAATCAGAATTGACCATTTTGGGGACGTTCGACAGCTCCGCGGTCATCGTTTTTCGTCCGAAAATTGATTTTTTGGACTTTACCAAAAATGATTCAAAATGTCAATTGGATCATGCCTCATGATGAATAACCACTTTTTAAACCATCACAGTGACCAAAATTGCCATTTTTACAGAGTTTTGCTTACTCAGAAGCTTCAATTTTGACCAATTTCAGGCAGAGAAATTACTTTAAACACAATTATTTTAGTTGAAAAAGTAATAATTCACATCCAACAGTAATTTGCAGTCAAAAGATTAAATGTTAAAATTTCATCAGAATTGACCATTTTGGGAACGTTCGACAGCTCCGCGGTCATCGTTTTTTGTCCGAAAATTGATTTTTTGGACTTTACCAAAAATGATTCAAAATGTCAATTGGATCGTGCCTCATGTTGAATAACCACTTTTTAAACCCTCACAGTGACCAAAATTGCCATTTTTACAGAGTTTTGCTTACTCAGAAGCTTCAATTTTGACCAATTTCAGGCAGAGAAATGACTTTAAACACATTTATTTTAGTTGAAAAAGTAATAATTCACATCCAACAGTAATTTGCAGTCAAAAGATTAAATGATAAAAATTTCATCAGAATTGACCATTTTGGGAACGTTCGACAGCTCCGCGGTCATCGTTTTTCGTCCTAAAATTGATTTTTTGGACTTTACCAAAAATGATTCAAAATGTCAATTGGATCATGCCTCATGATGAATAACCACTTTTTAAACCCTCACAGTGACCAAAATTGCCATTTTTACAGAGTTTTGCTTACTCAGAAGCTTCAATTTTGAACAATTTATGCAGAGAAATTACTTTAAACACACTTATTTTAGTTGAAAAAGTAATAATTCACATCCAACAGTAATTTGCAGTCAAAAGATTAAATGTTAAAATTTCATCAGAATTGACCATTTTGGGAACGTTCGACAGCTCCGCGGTCATCGTTTTTCGTCCGAAAATTGATTTTTTGGACTTTACCAAAAATGATTCAAAATGTCAATTGGATCGTGCCTCATGTTGAATAACCACTTTTTAAACCCTCACAGTGACCAAAATTGCCATTTCTACAGAGTTTTGCTTACTCAGAAGCTTCAATTTTGACCAATTTCAGGCAGAGAAATGACTTTAAACACACTTATTTTAGTTGAAAAAGTAATAATTCACATCCAACAGTAATTTGCAGTCAAAAGATTAAATGTTAAAATTTCATCAGAATTTACCATTTTGGGAACGTTCGACAGCTCCGCGGTCATCGTTTTTCGTCCGAAAATTGATTTTTTGGACTTTACCAAAAATGATTCAAAATGTCAATTGGATCGTCCCTCATGTTGAATAACCAGTTTTTAAACCCTCACAGTGACCAAAATTGCCATTTTTACAGAGTTTTGCTTACTCAGAAGCTTCAATTTTGACCAATTTCAGGCAGAGAAATGACTTTAAACACACTTATTTTAGTTGAAAAAGTAATAATTCACATCCAACAGTAATTTGCAGTCAAAAGAATAAATGTTAAAATTTCATCAGAATTGACCATTTTGGGAAAGTTCGACAGCTCCGCGGTCATCGTTTTTCGTCCGAAAATTTATTTTTTGGACTTTACCAAAAATGATTCAAAATGTCAATTGGATCGTGCCTCGTGTTGAATAACCAGTTTTTAAACCCTCACAGTGACCAAAATTGCCATTTTTACAGAGTTTTGCTTACTCAGAAGCTTCAATTTTGACCAATTTCAGGCAGAGAAATGACTTTAAACACACTTATTTTAGTTGAAAAAGTAATAATTCACATCCAACAGTAATTTGCAGTCAAAAGATTAAATGTTAAAATTTCATCAGAATTTACCATTTTGGGAACGTTCGACAGCTCCGCGGTCATCGTTTTTCGTCCGAAAATTGATTTTTTGGACTTTACCAAAAATGATTCAAAATGTCAATTGGATCATGCCTCATGATGAATAACCACTTTTTAAACCCTCACAGTGACCAAAATTGCCATTTTTACTGAGTTTTGCTTACTCAGAAGCTTCAATTTTGACCAATTTCAGGCAGAGAAATGACTTTAAACACACTTATTTTAGTTGAAAAAGTAATAATTCACATCCAACAGTAATTTGCAGTCAAAAGATTAAATGTTAAAATTTCATCAGAATTTACCATTTTGGGGACGTTCGACAGCTCCGGGGTCATCGTTTTTCGTCCGAAAATTGATTTTTTGGAATTTACCAAAAATGATTCAAAATGTCAATTGGATCGTGCCTCATGTTGAATAACCAGTTTTTAAACCCTCACAGTGACTAAAATTGCCATTTTTACAGAGTTTTGCTTACTCAGAAGCTTCAATTTTGACCAATTTCAGGCACAGAAATTACTTTAAACACACTTATTTTATTTGAAAAAGTAATAATTCACATCCAACAGTAATTTGCAGTCAAAAGATTAAATGTTAAAATTTCATCAGAATTGACCATTTTGGGAACGTTCGACAGCTCCGTGGTCATCGTTTTTCGTCCGAAAATTGATTTTTGGGACTTTACCAAAAATGATTCAAAATGTCAATTGGATCGTGCCTCATGTTGAATAAGCACTTTTTAAACCCTCACAGTGACCAAATTTGCCATTTTTACAGAGTTTTGCTTACTCAGAAGCTTCAATTTTGACCAATTTCATGGCAGAGAAATGACTTTAAACACACTTATTTTAGTTGAAAAAGTAATAATTCACATCCAACAGTAATTTGCAGTCAAAAGATTAAATGTTAAAATTTCATCAGAATTGACCATTTTGGGAACGTTCGACAGCTCCGCGGTCATCGTTTTTCGTCCGAAAATTGATTTTTTGGACTTTACCAAAAATGATTCAAAATGTCAATTGGATCGTGCCTCATGTTGAATAAGCACTTTTTAAACCCTCACAGTGACCAAAATTGCCATTTTTACAGAGTTTTGCTTACTCAGAAGCTTCAATTTTGACCAATTTCAGGCAGAGAAATGACTTTAAACACACTTATTTTAGTTGAAAAAGTAATAATTCACATCCAACAGTAATTTGCAGTCAAAAGATTAAATGTTAAAATTTCATCCGAATTTACCATTTTGGGGACGTTCGACAGCTCCGGGGTCATCGTTTTTCGTCCGAAAATTGATTTTTTGGACTTTACCAAAAATGATTTAAAATGTCAATTGGATCGTGCCTCATGTTGAATAACCAGTTTTTAAACCCTCACAGTGACCAAAATTGCCATTTTTACAGAGTTTTGCTTACTCAGAAGCTTCAATTTTGACCAATTTCAGGCACAGAAATTACTTTAAACACACTTATTTTATTTGAAAAAGTAATAATTCACATCCAACAGTAATTTGCAGTCAAAAGATTAAATGTTAAAATTTCATCAGAATTGACCATTTTGGGGACGTTCGACAGCTCCGGGGTCATCGTTTTTTGTCCGAAAATTAATTTTTGGGACTTTACCAAAAATGATTCAAAATGTCAATTGGATCGTGCCTCGTGTTGAATAACCAGTTTTTAAAGCCTCACAGTGACAAAAATTGCCATTTTTACAGAGTTTTGCTTACTCAGAAGCTTCAATTTTGACCAATTTCAGGCAGAGAAATGACTTTAAACACACTTATTTTAGTTGAAAAAGTAATAATTCACATCCAACAGTAATTTGCAGTCAAAAGATTAAATGTTAAAATTTCATCAGAATTTACCATTTTGGGAACGTTCGACAGCTCCGTGGTCATCGTTTTTCGTCTGAAAATTGATTTTTTGGACTTTACCAAAAATGATTCAAAATGTCAATTGGATCATGCCTCATGATGAATAACCACTTTTTAAACCCTCACAGTGATCAAAATTGCCATTTTTACAGAGTTTTGCTTACTCAGAAGCTTCAATTTTGACCAATTTCAGGCAGAGAAATGACTTTAAACACACTTATTTTAGTTGAAAAAGTAATAATTCACATCCAACAGTAATTTGCAGTCAAAAGATTAAATGTTAAAATTTCATCAGAATTTACCATTTTGGGGACGTTCGACAGCTCCGGGGTCATCGTTTTTCGTCCGAAAATTGATTTTTTGGAATTTACCAAAAATGATTCAAAATGTCAATTGGATCGTGCCTCATGTTGAATAACCAGTTTTTAAACCCTCACAGTGACCAAAATTGCCATTTTTACAGAGTTTTGCTTACTCAGAAGCTTCAATTTTGACCAATTTCAGGCACAGAAATTACTTTAAACACACTTATTTTATTTGAAAAAGTAATAATTCACATCCAACAGTAATTTGCAGTCAAAAGATTAAATGTTAAAATTTCATCAGAATTGACCATTTTGGGAACGTTCGACAGCTCCGTGGTCATCGTTTTTCGTCCGAAAATTGATTTTTGGGACTTTACCAAAAATGATTCAAAATGTCAATTGGATCGTGCCTCATGTTGAATAAGCACTTTTTAAACCCTCACAGTGACCAAATTTGCCATTTTTACAGAGTTTTGCTTACTCAGAAGCTTCAATTTTGACCAATTTCATGGCAGAGAAATGACTTTAAACACACTTATTTTAGTTGAAAAAGTAATAATTCACATCCAACAGTAATTTGCAGTCAAAAGATTAAATGTTAAAATTTCATCAGAATTGACCATTTTGGGAACGTTCGACAGCTCCGCGGTCATCGTTTTTCGTCCGAAAATTGATTTTTTGGACTTTACCAAAAATGATTCAAAATGTCAATTGGATCGTGCCTCATGTTGAATAAGCACTTTTTAAACCCTCACAGTGACCAAAATTGCCATTTTTACAGAGTTTTGCTTACTCAGAAGCTTCAATTTTGACCAATTTCAGGCAGAGAAATGACTTTAAACACACCTATTTTAGTTGAAAAAGTAATAATTCACATCCAACAGTAATTTGCAGTCAAAAGATTAAATGTTAAAATTTCATCAGAATTTACCATTTTGGGGACGTTCGACAGCTCCGGGGTCATCGTTTTTCGTCCGAAAATTGATTTTTTGGACTTTTCTAAAAATGATTTAAAATGTCAATTGGATCGTGCCTCATGTTGAATAACCAGTTTTTAAACCCTCACAGTGACCAAAATTGCCATTTTTACAGAGTTTTGCTTACTCAGAAGCTTCAATTTTGACCAATTTCAGGCACAGAAATTACTTTAAACACACTTATTTTATTTGAAAAAGTAATAATTCACATCCAACAGTAATTTGCAGTCAAAAGATTAAATGTTAAAATTTCATCAGAATTGACCATTTTGGGGACGTTCGACAGCTCCGGGGTCATCGTTTTTTGTCCGAAAATTAATTTTTGGGACTTTACCAAAAATGATTCAAAATGTCAATTGGATCGTGCCTCGTGTTGAATAACCAGTTTTTAAACCCTCACAGTGACAAAAATTGCCATTTTTACAGAGTTTTGCTTACTCAGAAGCTTCAATTTTGACCAATTTCAGGCAGAGAAATGACTTTAAACACACTTATTTTAGTTGAAAAAGTAATAATTCACATCCAACAGTAATTTGCAGTCAAAAGATTAAATGTTAAAATTTCATCAGAATTTACCATTTTGGGAACGTTCGACAGCTCCGCGGTCATCGTTTTTCGTCCGAAAATTTATTTTTTGGACTATACCAAAAATGATTCAAAATGTCAATTGGATCGTGCCTCATGTTGAATAACCAGTTTTTAAACCCTCACAGTGACCAAAATTGCCATTTTTACAGAGTTTTGCTTACTCAGAAGCCTCAATTTTGACCACTTTCAGGCAGAGAAATGACTTTAAACACACTTATTTTAGTTGAAAAAGTAATATTTCACATCCAACAGTAATTTGCAGTCAAAAGATTAAATGTTAAAATTTCATCAGAATTGACCATTTTGGGAACGTTCGACAGCTCCGTGGTCATCGTTTTTCGTCCGAAAATTGATTTTTGGGACTTTACCAAAAATGATTCAAAATGTCAATTGGATCGTGCCTCATGTTGAATAAGCACTTTTTAAACCCTCACAGTGACCAAATTTGCCATTTTTACAGAGTTTTGCTTACTCAGAAGCTTCAATTTTGACCAATTTCATGGCAGAGAAATGACTTTAAACACACTTATTTTAGTTGAAAAAGTAATAATTCACATCCAACAGTAATTTGCAGTCAAAAGATTAAATGTTAAAATTTCATCAGAATTGACCATTTTGGGAACGTTCGACAGCTCCGCGGTCATCGTTTTTCGTCCGAAAATTGATTTTTTGAACTTTACCAAAAACGATTCAAAATGTCAATTGGATCATGCCTCATGTTGAATAACCACTTTTTAAACCCTCACAGTGTCCAAAATTGCCATTTTTACAGAGTTTTGCTTACTCAGAAGCTTCAATTTTGACCAATTTCAGGCAGAGAAATGACTTTAAACACACTTATTTTAGTTGAAAAAGTAATAATTCACATCCAACAGTAATTTGCAGTCAAAAGAATAAATGTTAAAATTTCATCAGAATTGACCATTTTGGGAACGTTCGACAGCTCCGCGGTCATCGTTTTTCGTCCGAAAATTTATTTTTTGGACTTTACCAAAAATGATTCAAAATGTCAATTGGATCGTGCCTCATGTTGAATAACCACTTTTTAAACCCTCACAGTGACCAAAATTGCCATTTTTACAGAGTTTTGCTTACTCAGAAGCTTCAATTTTGACCAATTTCAGGCAGAGAAATGACTTTAAACACACTTATTTTAGTTGAAAAAGTAATAATTCACATCCAACAGTAATTTGCAGTCAAAAGATTAAATGTTAAAATTTAATCAGAATTGACCATTTTTGGAACGTTCGACAGCTCCGCGGTCATCGTTTTTCGTCCGAAAATTGATTTTTGGGACTTTACCAAAAATGATTCAAAATGTCAATTGGATCATGCCTCATGATGAATAACCACTTTTTAAACCCTCACAGTGACCAAAATTGCCATTTTTACAGAGTTTTGCTTACTCAGAAGCTTCAATTTTGACCAATTTCAGGCAGAGAAATGACTTTAAACACACTTATTTTAGTTGAAAAAGTAATAATTCACATCCAACAGTGATTTGCAGTCAAAAGATTAAATGTTAAAATTTCATCAGAATTTACCATTTTGGGAACGTTCGACAGCTCCGCGGTCATCGTTTTTCGTCCGAAAATTGATTTTTTGGACTATACCAAAAATGATTCAAAATGTCAATTGGATCGTGCCTCATGTTGAATAACCAGTTTTTAAACCCTCACAGTGACCAAAATTGCCATTTTTACAGAGTTTTGCTTACTCAGAAGCTTCAATTTTGACCAATTTCAGGCAGAGAAATGACTTTAAACACACTTATTTTAGTTGAAAAAGTAATATTTCACATCCAACAGTAATTTGCAGTCAAAAGATTAAATGTTAAAATTTCATCAGAATTGACCATTTTGGGAACGTTCGACAGCTCCGTGGTCATCGTTTTTCGTCCGAAAATTGATTTTTTGGACTATACAAAAATGATTCAAAATGTCAATTGGATCGTGCCTCATGTTGAATAACCAGTTTTTAAACCCTCACAGTGACCAAAATTGCCATTTTTACAGAGTTTTGCTTACTCAGAAGCTTCAATTTTGACCAATTTCAGGCAGAGAAATGACTCTAAACACACTTATTTTAGTTGAAAAAGTAATAATTCACATCCAACAGTAATTTGCAGTCAAAAGATTAAATGTTAAAATTTCATCAGAATTGACCATTTTGGGAACGTTCGACAGCTCCGCGGTCATCGTTTTTCGTCAGAAAATTGATTTTTGGGACTTTACCAAAAATGATTTAAAATGTCAATTGGATCGTGCCTCATGTTGAATAACCAGTTTTTAAACCCTCACAGTGACCAAAATTGCCATTTTTACAGAGTTTTGCTTACTCAGAAGCTTCAATTTTGACCAATTTCAGGCACAGAAATTACTTTAAACACACTTATTTTATTTGAAAAAGTAATAATTCACATCCAACAGTAATTTGCAGTCAAAAGATTAAATGTTAAAATTTCATCAGAATTGACGATTTTGGGGACGTTCGACAGCTCCGGGGTCATCGTTTTTTGTCCGAAAATTAATTTTTGGGACTTTACCAAAAATGATTCAAAATGTCAATTGGATCGTGCCTCGTGTTGAATAACCAGTTTTTAAACCCTCACAGTGACAAAAATTGCCATTTTTACAGAGTTTTGCTTACTCAGAAGCTTCAATTTTGACCAATTTCAGGCAGAGAAATGACTTTAAACACACTTATTTTAGTTGAAAAAGTAATAATTCACATCCAACAGTAATTTGCAGTCAAAAGATTAAATGTTAAAATTTCATCAGAATTTATCATTTTGGGAACGTTCGACAGCTCCGCGGTCATCGTTTTTCGTACGAAAATTGATTTTTTGAACTTTACCAAAAATGATTCAAAATGTCAATTGGATCATGCCTCATGTTGAATAACCACTTTTTAAACCCTCACAGTGTCCAAAATTGCCATTTTTACAGAGTTTTGCTTACTCAGAAGCTTCAATTTTGACCAATTTCAGGCAGAGAAATGACTTTAAACACACTTATTTTAGTTGAAAAAGTAATAATTCACATCCAACAGTAATTTGCAGTCAAAAGAATAAATGTTAAAATTTCATCAGAATTGACCATTTTGGGAACGTTCGACAGCTCCGCGGTCATCGTTTTTCGTCCGAAAATTTATTTTTTGGACTTTACCAAAAATGATTCAAAATGTCAATTGGATCGTGCCTCATGTTGAATAACCACTTTTTAAACCCTCACAGTGACCAAAATTGCCATTTTTACAGAGTTTTGCTTACTCAGAAGCTTCAATTTTGACCAATTTCAGGCAGAGAAATGACTTTAAACACACTTATTTTAGTTGAAAAAGTAATAATTCACATCCAACAGTAATTTGCAGTCAAAAGATTAAATGTTAAAATTTAATCAGAATTGACCATTTTTGGAACGTTCGACAGCTCCGCGGTCATCGTTTTTCGTCCGAAAATTGATTTTTGGGACTTTACCAAAAATGATTCAAAATGTCAATTGGATCATGCCTCATGATGAATAACCACTTTTTAAACCCTCACAGTGACCAAAATTGCCATTTTTACAGAGTTTTGCTTACTCAGAAGCTTCAATTTTGACCAATTTCAGGCAGAGAAATGACTTTAAACACACTTATTTTAGTTGAAAAAGTAATAATTCACATCCAACAGTGATTTGCAGTCAAAAGATTAAATGTTAAAATTTCATCAGAATTTACCATTTTGGGAACGTTCGACAGCTCCGCGGTCATCGTTTTTCGTCCGAAAATTGATTTTTTGGACTATACCAAAAATGATTCAAAATGTCAATTGGATCGTGCCTCATGTTGAATAACCAGTTTTTAAACCCTCACAGTGACCAAAATTGCCATTTTTACAGAGTTTTGCTTACTCAGAAGCTTCAATTTTGACCAATTTCAGGCAGAGAAATGACTTTAAACACACTTATTTTAGTTGAAAAAGTAATATTTCACATCCAACAGTAATTTGCAGTCAAAAGATTAAATGTTAAAATTTCATCAGAATTGACCATTTTGGGAACGTTCGACAGCTCCGTGGTCATCGTTTTTCGTCCGAAAATTGATTTTTTTGGACTATACAAAAATGATTCAAAATGTCAATTGGATCGTGCCTCATGTTGAATAACCAGTTTTTAAACCCTCACAGTGACCAAAATTGCCATTTTTACAGAGTTTTGCTTACTCAGAAGCTTCAATTTTGACCAATTTCAGGCAGAGAAATGACTCTAAACACACTTATTTTAGTTGAAAAAGTAATAATTCACATCCAACAGTAATTTGCAGTCAAAAGATTAAATGTTAAAATTTCATAGGAATTTACCATTTTGGGGACGTTCGACAGCTCCGGGGTCATCGTTTTTTGTCCGAAAATTGATTTTTTGGACTTTACCAAAAATGATTTAAAATGTCAATTGGATCGTGCCTCATGTTGAATAACCAGTTTTTAAACCCTCACAGTGACCGAAATTGCCATTTTTACAGAGTTTTGCTTACTCAGAAGCTTCAATTTTGACCAATTTCAGGCACAGAAATTACTTTAAACACACTTATTTTATTTGAAAAAGTAATAATTCACATCCAACAGTAATTTGCAGTCAAAAGATTAAATGTTAAACTTTCATCAGAATTGACGATTTTGGGGACGTTCGACAGCTCCAGGGTCATCGTTTTTTGTCCGAAAATTAATTTTTGGGACTTTACCAAAAATGATTCAAAATGTCAATTGGATCGTGCCTCGTGTTGAATAACCAGTTTTTAAACCCTCACAGTGACAAAAATTGCCATTTTTACAGAGTTTTGCTTACTCAGAAGCTTCAATTTTGACCAATTTCAGGCAGAGAAATGACTTTAAACACACTTATTTTAGTTGAAAAAGTAATAATTCACATCCAACAGTAATTTGCAGTCAAAAGATTAAATGTTAAAATTTCATCAGAATTTACCATTTTGGGAACGTTCGACAGCTCCGCGGTCATCGTTTTTCGTACGAAAATTGATTTTTTGGACTATACCAAAAATGATTCAAAATGTCAATTGGATCGTGCCTCATGTTGAATAACCAGTTTTTAAACCCTCACAGTGACCAAAATTGCCATTTTTACAGAGTTTTGCTTACTCAGAAGCTTCAATTTTGACCACTTTCAGGCAGAGAAATGACTTTAAACACACTTATTTTAGTTGAAAAAGTAATATTTCACATCCAACAGTAATTTGCAGTCAAAAGATTAAATGTTAAAATTTCATCAGAATTGACCATTTTGGGAACGTTCGACAGCTCCGTGGTCATCGTTTTTCGTCCGAAAATTTATTTTTGGGACTTTACCAAAAATGATTCAAAATGTCAATTGGATCGTGCCTCATGTTGAATAAGCACTTTTTAAACCCTCACAGTGACCAAATTTGCCATTTTTACAGAGTTTTGCTTACTCAGAAGCTTCAATTTTGACCAATTTCATGGCAGAGAAATGACTTTAAACACACTTATTTTAGTTGAAAAAGTAATAATTCACATCCAACAGTAATTTGCAGTCAAAAGATTAAATGTTAAAATTTCATCAGAATTGACCATTTTGGGAACGTTCGACAGCTCCGCGGTCATCGTTTTTCGTCCGAAAATTTATTTTTTGGACTTTACCAAAAATGATTCAAAATGTCAATTGGATCATGCCTCATGTTGAATAACCACTTTTTAAACCCTCACAGTGACCAAATTTGCCATTTTTACAGAGTTTTGCTTACTCAGAAGCTTCAATTTTGACCAATTTCATGGCAGAGAAATGACTTTAAACACACTTATTTTAGTTGAAAAAGTAATAATTCACATCCAACAGTAATTTGCAGTCAAAAGATTAAATGTTAAAATTTCATCAGAATTGACCATTTTGGGAACGTTCGACAGCTCCGCGGTCATCGTTTTTCGTCCGAAAATTTATTTTTTTGGACTTTACCAAAAATGATTCAAAATGTCAATTGGATCATGCCTCATGTTGAATAACCACTTTTCAAACCCTCACAGTGTCCAAAATTGCCATTTTTACAGAGTTTTGCTTACTCAGAAGCTTCAATTTTGACCAATTTCAGGCAGAGAAATGTCTTTAAACACACTTATTTTAGTTGAAAAAGTAATAATTCACATCCAACAGTAATTTGCAGTCAAAAGATTAAATGTTAACATTTCCTCAGAATTGACTATTTTGGGAACGTTCGTCAGCTCCGCGGTCATCGTTTTACGTCCGAAAATTGATTTTTTGGACTTTACCAAAAATGATTCAAAATGTCAATTGGATCGTGCCTCATGTTGAATAACCACTTTTTAAACCCTCACAGTGACCAAAATTGCCATTTTTACAGAGTTTTGCTTACTCAGAAGCTTCAATTTTGACCACTTTCAGGCAGAGAAATGACTTTAAACACATTTATTTTAGTTGAAAAAGTAATATTTCACATCCAACAGTAATTTGCAGTCAAAAGATTAAATGTTAAAATTTCATCAGAATTGACCATTTGGGAACGTTCGACAGCTCCGTGGTCATCGTTTTTCGTCCGAAAATAGATTTTTGGGACTTTACCAAAAATGATTCAAAATGTCAATTGGATCGTGCCTCATGTTGAATAAGCACTTTTTAAACCCTCACAGTGACCAAATTTGCCATTTTTACAGAGTTTTGCTTACTCAGAAGCTTCAATTTTGACCAATTTCATGGCAGAGAAATGACTTTAAACACACTTATTTTAGTTGAAAAAGTAATAATTCACATCCAACAGTAATTTGCAGTCAAAAGATTAAATGTTAACATTTCCTCAGAATTGACTATTTTGGGAACGTTCGTCAGCTCCGCGGTCATCGTTTTACGTCCGAAAATTGATTTTTTTGGACTTTACCAAAAATGATTCAAAATGTCAATTGGATCGTGCCTCATGTTGAATAACCACTTTTTAAACCCTCACAGTGACAAAAATTGCCATTTTTACAGAGTTTTGCTTACTCAGAAGCTTCAATTTTGACCAATTTCAGGCAGAGAAATGACTTTAAACACACTTATTTTAGTTGAAAAGGTAATAATTCACATCCAACAGTAATTTGCAGTCAAAAGATTAAATGTTAAAATTTCATCAGAATTGACCATTTTGGGAACGTTCGACAGCTCCGTGGTCATCGTTTTTCGTCCGAAAATTGATTTTTGGGACTTTACCAAAAATGATTCAAAATGTCAATTGGATCGTGCCTCATGTTGAATAAGCACTTTTTAAACCCTCACAGTGACCAAATTTGCCATTTTTACAGAGTTTTGCTTACTCAGAAGCTTCAATTTTGACCAATTTCATGGCAGAGAAATGACTTTAAACACACTTATTTTAGTTGAAAAAGTAATAATTCACATCCAACAGTAATTTGCAGTCAAAAGATTAAATGTTAAAATTTCATCAGAATTGACCATTTTGGGAACGTTCGACAGCTCCGCGGTCATCGTTTTTCGTCCGAAAATTGATTTTTTGGACTTTACCAAAAATGATTCAAAATGTCAATTGGATCATGCCTCATGTTGAATAACCACTTTTTAAACCCTCACAGTGACCAAATTTGCCATTTTTACAGAGTTTTGCTTACTCAGAAGCTTCAATTTTGACCAATTTCATGGCTGAGAAATGACTTTAAACACACTTATTTTAGTTGAAAAAGTAATAATTCACATCCAACAGTAATTTGCAGTCAAAAGATTAAATGTTAAAATTTCATCAGAATTGACCATTTTGGGAACGTTCGACAGCTCCGTGGTCATCGTTTTTCGTCCGAAAATTGATTTTTGGGACTTTACCAAAAATGATTCAAAATGTCAATTGGATCGTGCCTCATGTTGAATAAGCACTTTTTAAACCCTCACAGTGACCAAATTTGCCATTTTTACAGAGTTTTGCTTACTCAGAAGCTTCAATTTTGAACAATTTTAGGCAGAGAAATTACTTTAAACACACTTATTTTAGTTGAAAAAGTAATAATTCACATCCAACAGTAATTTGCAGTCAAAAGATTAAATGTTAAAATTTCATCAGAATTGACCATTTTGGGAACGTTCGACAGCTCCGCGGTCATCGTTTTTCGTCAGAAAATTGATTTTTGGGACTTTACCAAAAATGATTCAAAATGTCAATTGGATCGTGCCTCATGTTGAATAAGCACTTTTTAAACCCTCACAGTGACCAAATTTGCCATTTTTACAGAGTTTTGCTTACTCAGAAGCTTCAATTTTGACCAATTTCATGGCAGAGAAATGACTTTAAACACACTTATTTTAGTTGAAAAAGTAATAATTCACATCCAACAGTAATTTGCAGTCAAAAGATTAAATGTTAACATTTCCTCAGAATTGACTATTTTGGGAACGTTCGTCAGCTCCGCGGTCATCGTTTTACGTCCGAAAATTGATTTTTTGGACTTTACCAAAAATGATTCAAAATGTCAATTGGATCGTGCCTCATGTTGAATAACCAGTTTTTAAACCCTCACAGTGACCAAAATTGCCATTTTTACAGAGTTTTGCTAACTCAGAAGCTTCAATTTTGACCACTTTCAGGCAGAGAAATGACTTTAAACACACTTATTTTAGTTGAAAAAGTAATATTTCACATCCAACAGTAATTTGCAGTCAAAAGATTAAATGTTAAAATTTCTTCAGAATTGACCATTTTGGGAACGTTCGACAGCTCCGTGGTCATCGTTTTTCGTCCGAAAATTGATTTTTGGGACTTTACCAAAAATGATTCAAAATGTCAATTGGATCGTGCCTCATGTTGAATAAGCACTTTTTAAACCCTCACAGTGACCAAATTTGCCATTTTTACAGAGTTTTGCTTACTCAGAAGCTTCAATTTTGACCAATTTCATGGCAGAGAAATGACTTTAAACACACTTATTTTAGTTGAAAAAGTAATAATTCACATCCAACAGTAATTTGCAGTCAAAAGATTAAATGTTAAAATTTCATCAGAATTGACCATTTTGGGAACGTTCGACAGCTCCGCGGTCATCGTTTTTCGTCCGAAAATTGATTTTTTGGACTTTACCAAAAATGATTCAAAATGTCAATTGGATCATGCCTCATGTTGAATAACCACTTTTTAAACCCTCACAGTGACCAAATTTGCCATTTTTACAGAGTTTTGCTTACTCAGAAGCTTCAATTTTGACCAATTTCATGGCTGAGAAATGACTTTAAACACACTTATTTTAGTTGAAAAAGTAATAATTCACATCCAACAGTAATTTGCAGTCAAAAGATTAAATGTTAAAATTTCATCAGAATTGACCATTTTGGGAACGTTCGACAGCTCCGCGGTCATCGTTTTTCGTCCGAAAATTGATTTTTTGGACTTTACCAAAAATGATTCAAAATGTCAATTGGATCATGCCTAATGTTGAATAACCACTTTTTAAACCCTCACAGTGACCAAAATTGCCATTTTTACAGAGTTTTGCTTACTCAGAAGCTTCAATTTTGACCACTTTCAGGCAGAGAAATGACTTTAAACACACTTATTTTAGTTGAAAAAGTAATATTTCACATCCAACAGTAATTTGCAGTCAAAAGATTAAATGTTAAAATTTCTTCAGAATTGACCATTTTGGGAACGTTCGACAGCTCCGTGGTCATCGTTTTTCGTCCGAAAATTGATTTTTGGGGCTTTACCAAAAATGATTCAAAATGTCAATTGGATCGTGCCTCATGTTGAATAAGCACTTTTTAAACCCTCACAGTGACCAAATTTGCCATTTTTACAGAGTTTTGCTTACTCAGAAGCTTCAATTTTGACCAATTTCATGGCAGAGAAATGACTTTAAACACACTTATTTTAGTTGAAAAAGTAATAATTCACATCCAACAGTAATTTGCAGTCAAAAGATTAAATGTTAAAATTTCATCAGAATTGACCATTTTGGGAACGTTCGACAGCTCCGCGGTCATCGTTTTTCGTCCGAAAATTGATTTTTTGGACTTTACCAAAAATGATTCAAAATGTCAATTGGATCATGCCTCATGTTGAATAACCACTTTTTAAACCCTCACAGTGACCAAATTTGCCATTTTTACAGAGTTTTGCTTACTCAGAAGCTTCAATTTTGACCAATTTCATGGCTGAGAAATGACTTTAAACACACTTATTTTAGTTGAAAAAGTAATAATTCACATCCAACAGTAATTTGCAGTCAAAAGATTAAATGTTAAAATTTCATCAGAATTGACCATTTTGGGAACGTTCGACAGCTCCGCGGTCATCGTTTTTCGTCCGAAAATTGATTTTTTGGACTTTACCAAAAATGATTCAAAATGTCAATTGGATCATGCCTAATGTTGAATAACCACTTTTCAAACCCTCACAGTGTCCAAAATTGCCATTTTTACAGAGTTTTGCTTACTCAGAAGCTTCAATTTTGACCAATTTCAGGCAGAGAAATGACTTTAAACACACTTATTTTAGTTGAAAAGGTAATAATTCACATCCAACAGTAATTTGCAGTCAAAAGATTAAATGTTAAAATTTCATCAGAATTGACCATTTTGGGAACGTTCGTCAGCTCCGCGGTCATCGTTTTTCGTCCGAAAATTTATTTTTTGGACTTTACCAAAAATGATTCAAAATGTCAATTGGATCGTGCCTCATGTTGAATAACCAGTTTTTAAACCCTCACAGTGACCAAAATTGCCATTTTTACAGAGTTTTGCTTACTCAGAAGCTTCAATTTTGACCAATTTCAGGCAGAGAAATGACTTTAAACACACTTATTTTAGTTGAAAAAGTAATAATTCACATCCAACAGTAATTTGCAGTCAAAAGATTAAATGTTAAAATTTCATCAGAATTGACCATTTTTGGAACGTTCGACAGCTCCGCGGTCATCGTTTTTCGTCCGAAAATTGATTTTTTGGACTTTACCAAAAATGATTCAAAATGTCAATTGGATCATGCCTCATGATGAATAACCACTGTTTAAACCCTCACAGTGACCAAAATTGCCATTTTTACAGAGTTTTGCTTACTCAGAAGCTTCAATTTTGACCAATTTCAGGCAGAGAAATGACTTTAAACACACTTATTTTAGTTGAAAAAGTAATAATTCACATCCAACAGTGATTTGCAGTCAAAAGATTAAATGTTAAAATTTCATCAGAATTTACCATTTTGGGAACGTTCGACAGCTCCGCGGTCATCGTTTTTCGTCCGAAAATTGATTTTTTGGACTATACCAAAAATGATTCAAAATGTCAATTGGATCGTGCCTCATGTTGAATAACCAGTTTTTAAACCCTCACAGTGACCAAAATTGCCATTTTTACAGAGTTTTGCTTACTCAGAAGCTTCAATTTTGACCAATTTCAGGCAGAGAAATGACTTTAAACACACTTATTTTAGTTGAAAAAGTAATATTTCACATCCAACAGTAATTTGCAGTCAAAAGATTAAATGTTAAAATTTCATCAGAATTGACCATTTTGGGAACGTTCGACAGCTCCGTGGTCATCGTTTTTCGTCCGAAAATTGATTTTTGGGACTTTACCAAAAATGATTCAAAATGTCAATTGGATCGTGCCTCATGTTGAATAAGCACTTTTTAAACCCTCACAGTGACCAAAATTGCCATTTTTACAGAGTTTTGCTTACTCAGAAGCTTCAATTTTGACCAATTTCAGGCAGAGAAATGACTTTAAACACACTTATTTTAGTTGAAAAAGTAATAATTCACATCCAACAGTAATTTGCAGTCAAAAGATTAAATGTTAAAATTTCATCAGAATTTACCATTTTGGGAACGTTCGACAGCTCCGCGGTCATCGTTTTTCGTCCGAAAATTGATTTTTTGGACTTTACCAAAAATGATTCAAAATGTCAATTGGATCGTGCCTCATGTTGAATAACCAGTTTTTAAACCCTCACAGTGACCAAAATTGCCATTTTTACAGAGTTTTGCTTACTCAGAAGCTTCAATTTTGACCAATTTCAGGCAGAGAAATTACTTTAAACACACTTATTTTAGTTGAAAAAGTAATAATTCACATCCAACAGTAATTTGCAGTCAAAAGATTAAATGTTAAAATTTCATCAGAATTGACCATTTTGGGAACGTTCGACAGCTCCGCGGTCATCGTTTTTCGTCCAAAAAATGATTTTTTGGACTTTACCAAAAATGATTCAAAATGTCAATTTGATCATGCCTCATGATGAATAACCACTTTTTAAACCCTCACAGTGACCAAAATTGCCATTTTTACAGAGTTTTGCTTACTCGAAGCTTCAATTTTGACCAATTTCAGGCAGAGAAATTACTTTAAACACACTTATTTTAGTTGAAAAGTAATAATTCACATCCAACAGTAATTTGCAGTCAAAAGATGAAATGTTAAAATTTCATCAGAATTGACCATTTTGGGAACGTTCGACAGCTCCGCGGTCATCGTTTTTCGTCCGAAAATTGATTTTTTGGACTTTACCAAAAATGATTCAAAATGTCAATTGGATCGTGCCTCATGTTGAATAACCACTTTTTAAACCCTCACAGTGACCAAAATTGCCATTTTTACAGAGTTTTGCTTACTCAGAAGCTTCAATTTTGACCAATTTCGGGCAGAGAAATGACTTTAAACACACTTATTTTAGTTGAAAAAGTAATAATTCACATCCAACAGTAATTTGCAGTCAAAAGATTAAATGTTAAAATTTCATCAGAATTTACCATTTTGGGAACGTTCGACAGCTCCGCGGTCATCGTTTTTCGTCCGAAAATTGATTTTTTGGACTTTACCAAAAATGATTCAAAATGTCAATTGGATCGTGCCTCGTGTTGAATAACCAGTTTTTAAACCCTCACAGTGACCAAAATTGCCATTTTTACAGAGTTTTGCTTACTCAGAAGCTTCAATTTTGACCAATTTCAGGCAAAGAAATGACTTTAAACACACTTATTTTAGTTGAAAAAGTAATAATTCACATCCAACAGTAATTTGCAGTCAAAAGATTAAATGTTAAAATTTCATCAGAATTTACCATTTTGGGAACGTTCGACAGCTCCGCGGTCATCGTTTTTCGTCCGAAAATTGATTTTTTGGACTTTACCAAAAATGATTCAAAATGTCAATTGGATCGTGCCTCATGTTGAATAACCAGTTTTTAAACCCTCACAGTGACCAAAATTGCCATTTTTACAGAGTTTTGCTTACTCAGAAGCTTCAATTTTGACCAATTTCAGGCAGAGAAATTACTTTAAACACACTTATTTTAGTTGAAAAAGTAATAATTCACATCCAACAGTAATTTGCAGTCAAAAGATTAAATGTTAAAATTTCATCAGAATTGACCATTTTGGGAACGTTCGACAGCTCCGCGGTCATCGTTTTTCGTCCGAAAATTGATTTTTTGGACTTTACCAAAAATGATTCAAAATGTCAATTGGATCATGCCTCATGATGAATAACCACTTTTTAAACCCTCACAGTGACCAAAATTGCCATTTTTACAGAGTTTTGCTTACTCAGAAGCTTCAATTTTGACCAATTTCAGGCAGAGAAATTACTTTAAACACACTTATTTTAGTTGAAAAGTAATAATTCACATCCAACAGTAATTTGCAGTCAAAAGATTAAATGTTAAAATTTCATCAGAATTGACCATTTTGGGAACGTTCGACAGCTCCGCGGTCATCGTTTTTCGTCCGAAAATTGATTTTTTGGACTTTACCAAAAATGATTCAAAATGTCAATTGGATCGTGCCTCATGTTGAATACCCACTTTTTAAACCCTCACAGTGACCAAAATTGCCATTTTTACAGAGTTTTGCTTACTCAGAAGCTTCAATTTTGACCAATTTCAGGCAGAGAAATGACTTTAAACACACTTATTTTAGTTGAAAAAGTAATAATTCACATCCAACAGTAATTTGCAGTCAAAAGATTAAATGTTAAAATTCCATCAGAATTGACCATTTTGGGAACGTTCGACAGCTCCGCGGTCGTTTTTCGTCCGAAAATTGATTTTTTGGACTTTTTTCCAAAAATGATTCAAAATGTCAATTGGATCATGCCTCATGTTGAATAACCACTTTTTAAACCCTCACAATGTCCAAAATTGCCATTTTTACAGAGTTTTGCTTACTCAGAAGCTTCAATTTTGACCAATTTCAGGCAGAGAAATGACTTTAAACACACTTATTTTCGTTGAAAAAGTAATAATTCACATCCAACAGTAATTTGCAGTCAAAAGATTAAATGTTAAAATTTCATCAGAATTGACCATTTTGGGATTGTTCGACAGCTCCGCGGTCATCGTTTTTTGTCCGAAAATTGATTTTTTGGACTTTACCAAAAATGATTCAAAATGTCAATTGGATCATGCCTCATGTTGAATAACCACTTTTTAAACCCTCACAGTGTCCAAAATTGCCATTTTTACAGTTTTGCTTACTCAGAAGCTTCAATTTTGACCGATTTCAGGCAGAGAAATGACTTTAAACACACTTATTTTAGTTGAAAAAGTAATAATTCACATCCAACAGTAATTTGCAGTCAAAAGATTAAATGTTAAAATTTCATCAGAATTGACCATTTTGGGAACGTTCGACAGCTCCGCGGTCATCGTTTTTCGTCTGAAAATTAATTTTTTGGACTTTACCAAAAATGATTCAAAATGTCAATTGGATCGTGCCTCATGTTGAATAACCACTTTTTAAACCCTCACAGTGACCAAAATTGCCATTTTTACAGAGTTTTGCTTACTCAGAAGCTTCAATTTTGACCAATTTCAGGCACAGAAATTACTTTAAACACACTTATTTTAGTTGAAAAAGTAATAATTCACATCCAACAGTAATTTGCAGTCAAAAGATTAAATGTTAAAATTTCATCAGAATTGACCATTTTGGGGACGTTCGACAGCTCCGGGGTCATCGTTTTTTGTCCGAAAATTAATTTTTGGGACTTTACCAAAAATGATTCAAAATGTCAATTGGATCGTGCCTCATGTTGAATAACCAGTTTTTAAACCTCACAGTGACCAAAATTGCCATTTTTACAGAGTTTTGCTTACTCAGCAGCTTCAATTTTGACCAATTTCAGGCAGAGAAATGACTTTAAACACACTTATTTTAGTTGAAAAAGTAATATTTCACATCCAACAGTAATTTGCAGTCAAAAGATTAAATGTTAAAATTTCATCCGAATTGACCATTTTGGGAACGTTCGACAGCTCCGTGGTCTTCGTTTTTCGTCCGAAAATTGATTTTTGGGACTTTACCAAAAATGATTCAAAATGTCAATTGGATCGTGCCTCATGTTGAATAAGCACTTTTTAAACCCTCACAGTGACCAAATTTGCCATTTTTACAGAGTTTTGCTTACTCAGAAGCTTCAATTTTGAACAATTTTAGGCAGAGAAATTACTTTAAACACACTTATTTTAGTTGAAAAAGTAATAATTCACATCCAACAGTAATTTGCAGTCAAAAGATTAAATGTTAAAATTTCATCAGAATTGACCATTTTGGGAACGTTCGACAGCTCCGTGGTCATCGTTTTTCGTCCGAAAATTGATTTTTGGGACTTTACCAAAAATGATTCAAAATGTCAATTGGATCGTGCCTCATGTTGAATAAGCACTTTTTAAACCCTCACAGTGACCAAATTTGCCATTTTTACAGAGTTTTGCTTACTCAGAAGCTTCAATTTTGACCAATTTCATGGCAGAGAAATGACTTTAAACACACTTATTTTAGTTGAAAAGGTAATAATTCACATCCAACAGTAATTTGCAGTCAAAAGATTAAATGTTAAAATTTCATCAGAATTTACCATTTTGGGAACGTTCGACAGCTCCGCGGTCATCGTTTTTCGTACGAAAATTGATTTTTTGGACTTTACCAAAAATGATTCAAAATGTCAATTGGATCGTGCCTCATGTTGAATAACCAGTTTTTAAACCCTCACAGTGACCAAAATTGCCATTTTTACAGAGTTTTGCTAACTCAGAAGCTTCAATTTTGACCACTTTCAGGCAGAGAAATGACTTTAAACACACTTATTTTAGTTGAAAAAGTAATATTTCACATCCAACAGTAATTTGCAGTCAAAAGATTAAATGTTAAAATTTCTTCAGAATTGACCATTTTGGGAACGTTCGACAGCTCCGTGGTCATCGTTTTTCGTCCGAAAATTGATTTTTGGGGCTTTACCAAAAATGATTCAAAATGTCAATTGGATCGTGCCTCATGTTGAATAAGCACTTTTTAAACCCTCACAGTGACCAAATTTGCCATTTTTACAGAGTTTTGCTTACTCAGAAGCTTCAATTTTGACCAATTTCATGGCAGAGAAATGACTTTAAACACACTTATTTTAGTTGAAAAAGTAATAATTCACATCCAACAGTAATTTGCAGTCAAAAGATTAAATGTTAAAATTTCATCAGAATTGACCATTTTGGGAACGTTCGACAGCTCCGCGGTCATCGTTTTTCGTCCGAAAATTGATTTTTTGGACTTTACCAAAAATGATTCAAAATGTCAATTGGATCATGCCTCATGTTGAATAACCACTTTTTAAACCCTCACAGTGACCAAATTTGCCATTTTTACAGAGTTTTGCTTACTCAGAAGCTTCAATTTTGACCAATTTCATGGCTGAGAAATGACTTTAAACACACTTATTTTAGTTGAAAAAGTAATAATTCACATCCAACAGTAATTTGCAGTCAAAAGATTAAATGTTAAAATTTCATCAGAATTGACCATTTTGGGAACGTTCGACAGCTCCGCGGTCATCGTTTTTCGTCCGAAAATTGATTTTTTGGACTTTACCAAAAATGATTCAAAATGTCAATTGGATCATGCCTAATGTTGAATAACCACTTTTCAAACCCTCACAGTGTCCAAAATTGCCATTTTTACAGAGTTTTGCTTACTCAGAAGCTTCAATTTTGACCAATTTCAGGCAGAGAAATGACTTTAAACACACTTATTTTAGTTGAAAAGGTAATAATTCACATCCAACAGTAATTTGCAGTCAAAAGATTAAATGTTAAAATTTCATCAGAATTGACCATTTTGGGAACGTTCGTCAGCTCCGCGGTCATCGTTTTTCGTCCGAAAATTTATTTTTTGGACTTTACCAAAAATGATTCAAAATGTCAATTGGATCGTGCCTCATGTTGAATAACCAGTTTTTAAACCCTCACAGTGACCAAAATTGCCATTTTTACAGAGTTTTGCTTACTCAGAAGCTTCAATTTTGACCAATTTCAGGCAGAGAAATGACTTTAAACACACTTATTTTAGTTGAAAAAGTAATAATTCACATCCAACAGTAATTTGCAGTCAAAAGATTAAATGTTAAAATTTCATCAGAATTGACCATTTTTGGAACGTTCGACAGCTCCGCGGTCATCGTTTTTCGTCCGAAAATTGATTTTTTGGACTTTACCAAAAATGATTCAAAATGTCAATTGGATCATGCCTCATGATGAATAACCACTGTTTAAACCCTCACAGTGACCAAAATTGCCATTTTTACAGAGTTTTGCTTACTCAGAAGCTTCAATTTTGACCAATTTCAGGCAGAGAAATGACTTTAAACACACTTATTTTAGTTGAAAAAGTAATAATTCACATCCAACAGTGATTTGCAGTCAAAAGATTAAATGTTAAAATTTCATCAGAATTTACCATTTTGGGAACGTTCGACAGCTCCGCGGTCATCGTTTTTCGTCCGAAAATTGATTTTTTGGACTATACCAAAAATGATTCAAAATGTCAATTGGATCGTGCCTCATGTTGAATAACCAGTTTTTAAACCCTCACAGTGACCAAAATTGCCATTTTTACAGAGTTTTGCTTACTCAGAAGCTTCAATTTTGACCAATTTCAGGCAGAGAAATGACTTTAAACACACTTATTTTAGTTGAAAAAGTAATATTTCACATCCAACAGTAATTTGCAGTCAAAAGATTAAATGTTAAAATTTCATCAGAATTGACCATTTTGGGAACGTTCGACAGCTCCGTGGTCATCGTTTTTCGTCCGAAAATTGATTTTTGGGACTTTACCAAAAATGATTCAAAATGTCAATTGGATCGTGCCTCATGTTGAATAAGCACTTTTTAAACCCTCACAGTGACCAAAATTGCCATTTTTACAGAGTTTTGCTTACTCAGAAGCTTCAATTTTGACCAATTTCAGGCAGAGAAATGACTTTAAACACACTTATTTTAGTTGAAAAAGTAATAATTCACATCCAACAGTAATTTGCAGTCAAAAGATTAAATGTTAAAATTTCATCAGAATTTACCATTTTGGGAACGTTCGACAGCTCCGCGGTCATCGTTTTTCGTCCGAAAATTGATTTTTTGGACTTTACCAAAAATGATTCAAAATGTCAATTGGATCGTGCCTCATGTTGAATAACCAGTTTTTAAACCCTCACAGTGACCAAAATTGCCATTTTTACAGAGTTTTGCTTACTCAGAAGCTTCAATTTTGACCAATTTCAGGCAGAGAAATTACTTTAAACACACTTATTTTAGTTGAAAAAGTAATAATTCACATCCAACAGTAATTTGCAGTCAAAAGATTAAATGTAAAAATTTCATCAGAATTGACCATTTTGGGAACGTTCGACAGCTCCGCGGTCATCGTTTTTCGTCCAAAAAATGATTTTTTGGACTTTACCAAAAATGATTCAAAATGTCAATTTGATCATGCCTCATGATGAATAACCACTTTTTAAACCCTCACAGTGACCAAAATTGCCATTTTTACAGAGTTTTGCTTACTCGAAGCTTCAATTTTGACCAATTTCAGGCAGAGAAATTACTTTAAACACACTTATTTTAGTTGAAAAGTAATAATTCACATCCAACAGTAATTTGCAGTCAAAAGATGAAATGTTAAAATTTCATCAGAATTGACCATTTTGGGAACGTTCGACAGCTCCGCGGTCATCGTTTTTCGTCCGAAAATTGATTTTTTGGACTTTACCAAAAATGATTCAAAATGTCAATTGGATCGTGCCTCATGTTGAATAACCACTTTTTAAACCCTCACAGTGACCAAAATTGCCATTTTTACAGAGTTTTGCTTACTCAGAAGCTTCAATTTTGACCAATTTCGGGCAGAGAAATGACTTTAAACACACTTATTTTAGTTGAAAAAGTAATAATTCACATCCAACAGTAATTTGCAGTCAAAAGATTAAATGTTAAAATTTCATCAGAATTTACCATTTTGGGAACGTTCGACAGCTCCGCGGTCATCGTTTTTCGTCCGAAAATTGATTTTTTGGACTTTACCAAAAATGATTCAAAATGTCAATTGGATCGTGCCTCGTGTTGAATAACCAGTTTTTAAACCCTCACAGTGACCAAAATTGCCATTTTTACAGAGTTTTGCTTACTCAGAAGCTTCAATTTTGACCAATTTCAGGCAAAGAAATGACTTTAAACACACTTATTTTAGTTGAAAAAGTAATAATTCACATCCAACAGTAATTTGCAGTCAAAAGATTAAATGTTAAAATTTCATCAGAATTTACCATTTTGGGAACGTTCGACAGCTCCGCGGTCATCGTTTTTCGTCCGAAAATTGATTTTTTGGACTTTACCAAAAATGATTCAAAATGTCAATTGGATCGTGCCTCATGTTGAATAACCAGTTTTTAAACCCTCACAGTGACCAAAATTGCCATTTTTACAGAGTTTTGCTTACTCAGAAGCTTCAATTTTGACCAATTTCAGGCAGAGAAATTACTTTAAACACACTTATTTTAGTTGAAAAAGTAATAATTCACATCCAACAGTAATTTGCAGTCAAAAGATTAAATGTTAAAATTTCATCAGAATTGACCATTTTGGGAACGTTCGACAGCTCCGCGGTCATCGTTTTTCGTCCGAAAATTGATTTTTTGGACTTTACCAAAAATGATTCAAAATGTCAATTGGATCATGCCTCATGATGAATAACCACTTTTTAAACCCTCACAGTGACCAAAATTGCCATTTTTACAGAGTTTTGCTTACTCAGAAGCTTCAATTTTGACCAATTTCAGGCAGAGAAATTACTTTAAACACACTTATTTTAGTTGAAAAGTAATAATTCACATCCAACAGTAATTTGCAGTCAAAAGATTAAATGTTAAAATTTCATCAGAATTGACCATTTTGGGAACGTTCGACAGCTCCGCGGTCATCGTTTTTCGTCCGAAAATTGATTTTTTGGACTTTACCAAAAATGATTCAAAATGTCAATTGGATCGTGCCTCATGTTGAATACCCACTTTTTAAACCCTCACAGTGACCAAAATTGCCATTTTTACAGAGTTTTGCTTACTCAGAAGCTTCAATTTTGACCAATTTCAGGCAGAGAAATGACTTTAAACACACTTATTTTAGTTGAAAAAGTAATAATTCACATCCAACAGTAATTTGCAGTCAAAAGATTAAATGTTAAAATTCCATCAGAATTGACCATTTTGGGAACGTTCGACAGCTCCGCGGTCGTTTTTCGTCCGAAAATTGATTTTTTGGACTTTTTTCCAAAAATGATTCAAAATGTCAATTGGATCATGCCTCATGTTGAATAACCACTTTTTAAACCCTCACAATGTCCAAAATTGCCATTTTTACAGAGTTTTGCTTACTCAGAAGCTTCAATTTTGACCAATTTCAGGCAGAGAAATGACTTTAAACACACTTATTTTCGTTGAAAAAGTAATAATTCACATCCAACAGTAATTTGCAGTCAAAAGATTAAATGTTAAAATTTCATCAGAATTGACCATTTTGGGATTGTTCGACAGCTCCGCGGTCATCGTTTTTTGTCCGAAAATTGATTTTTTGGACTTTACCAAAAATGATTCAAAATGTCAATTGGATCATGCCTCATGTTGAATAACCACTTTTTAAACCCTCACAGTGTCCAAAATTGCCATTTTTACAGTTTTGCTTACTCAGAAGCTTCAATTTTGACCGATTTCAGGCAGAGAAATGACTTTAAACACACTTATTTTAGTTGAAAAAGTAATAATTCACATCCAACAGTAATTTGCAGTCAAAAGATTAAATGTTAAAATTTCATCAGAATTGACCATTTTGGGAACGTTCGACAGCTCCGCGGTCATCGTTTTTCGTCTGAAAATTAATTTTTTGGACTTTACCAAAAATGATTCAAAATGTCAATTGGATCGTGCCTCATGTTGAATAACCACTTTTTAAACCCTCACAGTGACCAAAATTGCCATTTTTACAGAGTTTTGCTTACTCAGAAGCTTCAATTTTGACCAATTTCAGGCACAGAAATTACTTTAAACACACTTATTTTAGTTGAAAAAGTAATAATTCACATCCAACAGTAATTTGCAGTCAAAAGATTAAATGTTAAAATTTCATCAGAATTGACCATTTTGGGGACGTTCGACAGCTCCGGGGTCATCGTTTTTTGTCCGAAAATTAATTTTTGGGACTTTACCAAAAATGATTCAAAATGTCAATTGGATCGTGCCTCATGTTGAATAACCAGTTTTTAAACCTCACAGTGACCAAAATTGCCATTTTTACAGAGTTTTGCTTACTCAGCAGCTTCAATTTTGACCAATTTCAGGCAGAGAAATGACTTTAAACACACTTATTTTAGTTGAAAAAGTAATATTTCACATCCAACAGTAATTTGCAGTCAAAAGATTAAATGTTAAAATTTCATCCGAATTGACCATTTTGGGAACGTTCGACAGCTCCGTGGTCTTCGTTTTTCGTCCGAAAATTGATTTTTGGGACTTTACCAAAAATGATTCAAAATGTCAATTGGATCGTGCCTCATGTTGAATAAGCACTTTTTAAACCCTCACAGTGACCAAATTTGCCATTTTTACAGAGTTTTGCTTACTCAGAAGCTTCAATTTTGAACAATTTTAGGCAGAGAAATTACTTTAAACACACTTATTTTAGTTGAAAAAGTAATAATTCACATCCAACAGTAATTTGCAGTCAAAAGATTAAATGTTAAAATTTCATCAGAATTGACCATTTTGGGAACGTTCGACAGCTCCGTGGTCATCGTTTTTCGTCCGAAAATTGATTTTTGGGACTTTACCAAAAATGATTCAAAATGTCAATTGGATCGTGCCTCATGTTGAATAAGCACTTTTTAAACCCTCACAGTGACCAAATTTGCCATTTTTACAGAGTTTTGCTTACTCAGAAGCTTCAATTTTGACCAATTTCATGGCAGAGAAATGACTTTAAACACACTTATTTTAGTTGAAAAAGTAATAATTCACATCCAACAGTAATTTGCAGTCAAAAGATTAAATGTTAACATTTCCTCAGAATTGACTATTTTGGGAACGTTCGTCAGCTCCGCGGTCATCGTTTTACGTCCGAAAATTGATTTTTTGGACTTTACCAAAAATGATTCAAAATGTCAATTGGATCGTGCCTCATGTTGAATAACCAGTTTTTAAACCCTCACAGTGACCAAAATTGCCATTTTTACAGAGTTTTGCTAACTCAGAAGCTTCAATTTTGACCACTTTCAGGCAGAGAAATGACTTTAAACACACTTATTTTAGTTGAAAAAGTAATATTTCACATCCAACAGTAATTTGCAGTCAAAAGATTAAATGTTAAAATTTCTTCAGAATTGACCATTTTGGGAACGTTCGACAGCTCCGTGGTCATCGTTTTTCGTCCGAAAATTGATTTTTGGGACTTTACCAAAAATGATTCAAAATGTCAATTGGATCGTGCCTCATGTTGAATAAGCACTTTTTAAACCCTCACAGTGACCAAATTTGCCATTTTTACAGAGTTTTGCTTACTCAGAAGCTTCAATTTTGACCAATTTCATGGCAGAGAAATGACTTTAAACACACTTATTTTAGTTGAAAAAGTAATAATTCACATCCAACAGTAATTTGCAGTCAAAAGATTAAATGTTAAAATTTCATCAGAATTGACCATTTTGGGAACGTTCGACAGCTCCGCGGTCATCGTTTTTCGTCCGAAAATTGATTTTTTGGACTTTACCAAAAATGATTCAAAATGTCAATTGGATCATGCCTCATGTTGAATAACCACTTTTTAAACCCTCACAGTGACCAAATTTGCCATTTTTACAGAGTTTTGCTTACTCAGAAGCTTCAATTTTGACCAATTTCATGGCTGAGAAATGACTTTAAACACACTTATTTTAGTTGAAAAAGTAATAATTCACATCCAACAGTAATTTGCAGTCAAAAGATTAAATGTTAAAATTTCATCAGAATTGACCATTTTGGGAACGTTCGACAGCTCCGCGGTCATCGTTTTTCGTCCGAAAATTGATTTTTTGGACTTTACCAAAAATGATTCAAAATGTCAATTGGATCATGCCTAATGTTGAATAACCACTTTTTAAACCCTCACAGTGACCAAAATTGCCATTTTTACAGAGTTTTGCTTACTCAGAAGCTTCAATTTTGACCAATTTCAGGCAGAGAAATGACTTTAAACACACTTATTTTAGTTGAAAAGGTAATAATTCACATCCAACAGTAATTTGCAGTCAAAAGATTAAATGTTAAAATTTCATCAGAATTTACCATTTTGGGAACGTTCGACAGCTCCGCGGTCATCGTTTTTCGTCCGAAAATTGATTTTTGGGACTTTACCAAAAATGATTCAAAATGTCAATTGGATCGTGCCTCATGTTGAATAAGCACTTTTTAAACCCTCACAGTGACCAAATTTGCCATTTTTACAGAGTTTTGCTTACTCAGAAGCTTCAATTTTGACCAATTTCATGGCAGAGAAATGACTTTAAACACACTTATTTTAGTTGAAAAAGTAATAATTCACATCCAACAGTAATTTGCAGTCAAAAGATTAAATGTTAAAATTTCATCAGAATTGACCATTTTGGGAACGTTCGACAGCTCCGCGGTCATCGTTTTTCGTCCGAAAATTGATTTTTTGGACTTTACCAAAAATGATTCAAAATGTCAATTGGATCATGCCTCATGTTGAATAACCACTTTTTAAACCCTCACAGTGACCAAATTTGCCATTTTTACAGAGTTTTGCTTACTCAGAAGCTTCAATTTTGACCAATTTCATGGCTGAGAAATGACTTTAAACACACTTATTTTAGTTGAAAAAGTAATAATTCACATCCAACAGTAATTTGCAGTCAAAAGATTAAATGTTAAAATTTCATCAGAATTGACCATTTTGGGAACGTTCGACAGCTCCGCGGTCATCGTTTTTCGTCCGAAAATTGATTTTTTGGACTTTACCAAAAATGATTCAAAATGTCAATTGGATCATGCCTAATGTTGAATAACCACTTTTTAAACCCTCACAGTGACCAAAATTGCCATTTTTACAGAGTTTTGCTTACTCAGAAGCTTCAATTTTGACCAATTTCAGGCAGAGAAATGACTTTAAACACACTTATTTTAGTTGAAAAGGTAATAATTCACATCCAACAGTAATTTGCAGTCAAAAGATTAAATGTTAAAATTTCATCAGAATTTACCATTTTGGGAACGTTCGACAGCTCCGCGGTCATCGTTTTTCGTACGAAAATTGATTTTTTGGACTATACCAAAAATGATTCAAAATGTCAATTGGATCGTGCCTCATGTTGAATAACCAGTTTTTAAACCCTCACAGTGACCAAAATTGCCATTTTTACAGAGTTTTGCTAACTCAGAAGCTTCAATTTTGACCACTTTCAGGCAGAGAAATGACTTTAAACACACTTATTTTAGTTGAAAAAGTAATATTTCACATCCAACAGTAATTTGCAGTCAAAAGATTAAATGTTAAAATTTCTTCAGAATTGACCATTTTGGGAACGTTCGACAGCTCCGTGGTCATCGTTTTTCGTCCGAAAATTGATTTTTGGGGCTTTACCAAAAATGATTCAAAATGTCAATTGGATCGTGCCTCATGTTGAATAAGCACTTTTTAAACCCTCACAGTGACCAAATTTGCCATTTTTACAGAGTTTTGCTTACTCAGAAGCTTCAATTTTGACCAATTTCATGGCAGAGAAATGACTTTAAACACACTTATTTTAGTTGAAAAAGTAATAATTCACATCCAACAGTAATTTGCAGTCAAAAGATTAAATGTTAAAATTTCATCAGAATTGACCATTTTGGGAACGTTCGACAGCTCCGCGGTCATCGTTTTTCGTCCGAAAATTGATTTTTTGGACTTTACCAAAAATGATTCAAAATGTCAATTGGATCATGCCTCATGTTGAATAACCACTTTTTAAACCCTCACAGTGACCAAATTTGCCATTTTTACAGAGTTTTGCTTACTCAGAAGCTTCAATTTTGACCAATTTCATGGCTGAGAAATGACTTTAAACACACTTATTTTAGTTGAAAAAGTAATAATTCACATCCAACAGTAATTTGCAGTCAAAAGATTAAATGTTAAAATTTCATCAGAATTGACCATTTTGGGAACGTTCGACAGCTCCGCGGTCATCGTTTTTCGTCCGAAAATTGATTTTTTGGACTTTACCAAAAATGATTCAAAATGTCAATTGGATCATGCCTAATGTTGAATAACCACTTTTCAAACCCTCACAGTGTCCAAAATTGCCATTTTTACAGAGTTTTGCTTACTCAGAAGCTTCAATTTTGACCAATTTCAGGCAGAGAAATGACTTTAAACACACTTATTTTAGTTGAAAAGGTAATAATTCACATCCAACAGTAATTTGCAGTCAAAAGATTAAATGTTAAAATTTCATCAGAATTGACCATTTTGGGAACGTTCGTCAGCTCCGCGGTCATCGTTTTTCGTCCGAAAATTTATTTTTTGGACTTTACCAAAAATGATTCAAAATGTCAATTGGATCGTGCCTCATGTTGAATAACCAGTTTTTAAACCCTCACAGTGACCAAAATTGCCATTTTTACAGAGTTTTGCTTACTCAGAAGCTTCAATTTTGACCAATTTCAGGCAGAGAAATGACTTTAAACACACTTATTTTAGTTGAAAAAGTAATAATTCACATCCAACAGTAATTTGCAGTCAAAAGATTAAATGTTAAAATTTCATCAGAATTGACCATTTTTGGAACGTTCGACAGCTCCGCGGTCATCGTTTTTCGTCCGAAAATTGATTTTTTGGACTTTACCAAAAATGATTCAAAATGTCAATTGGATCATGCCTCATGATGAATAACCACTGTTTAAACCCTCACAGTGACCAAAATTGCCATTTTTACAGAGTTTTGCTTACTCAGAAGCTTCAATTTTGACCAATTTCAGGCAGAGAAATGACTTTAAACACACTTATTTTAGTTGAAAAAGTAATAATTCACATCCAACAGTGATTTGCAGTCAAAAGATTAAATGTTAAAATTTCATCAGAATTTACCATTTTGGGAACGTTCGACAGCTCCGCGGTCATCGTTTTTCGTCCGAAAATTGATTTTTTGGACTATACCAAAAATGATTCAAAATGTCAATTGGATCGTGCCTCATGTTGAATAACCAGTTTTTAAACCCTCACAGTGACCAAAATTGCCATTTTTACAGAGTTTTGCTTACTCAGAAGCTTCAATTTTGACCAATTTCAGGCAGAGAAATGACTTTAAACACACTTATTTTAGTTGAAAAAGTAATATTTCACATCCAACAGTAATTTGCAGTCAAAAGATTAAATGTTAAAATTTCATCAGAATTGACCATTTTGGGAACGTTCGACAGCTCCGTGGTCATCGTTTTTCGTCCGAAAATTGATTTTTGGGACTTTACCAAAAATGATTCAAAATGTCAATTGGATCGTGCCTCATGTTGAATAAGCACTTTTTAAACCCTCACAGTGACCAAAATTGCCATTTTTACAGAGTTTTGCTTACTCAGAAGCTTCAATTTTGACCAATTTCAGGCAGAGAAATGACTTTAAACACACTTATTTTAGTTGAAAAAGTAATAATTCACATCCAACAGTAATTTGCAGTCAAAAGATTAAATGTTAAAATTTCATCAGAATTTACCATTTTGGGAACGTTCGACAGCTCCGCGGTCATCGTTTTTCGTCCGAAAATTGATTTTTTGGACTTTACCAAAAATGATTCAAAATGTCAATTGGATCGTGCCTCATGTTGAATAACCAGTTTTTAAACCCTCACAGTGACCAAAATTGCCATTTTTACAGAGTTTTGCTTACTCAGAAGCTTCAATTTTGACCAATTTCAGGCAGAGAAATTACTTTAAACACACTTATTTTAGTTGAAAAAGTAATAATTCACATCCAACAGTAATTTGCAGTCAAAAGATTAAATGTTAAAATTTCATCAGAATTGACCATTTTGGGAACGTTCGACAGCTCCGCGGTCATCGTTTTTCGTCCAAAAAATGATTTTTTGGACTTTACCAAAAATGATTCAAAATGTCAATTTGATCATGCCTCATGATGAATAACCACTTTTTAAACCCTCACAGTGACCAAAATTGCCATTTTTACAGAGTTTTGCTTACTCGAAGCTTCAATTTTGACCAATTTCAGGCAGAGAAATTACTTTAAACACACTTATTTTAGTTGAAAAGTAATAATTCACATCCAACAGTAATTTGCAGTCAAAAGATGAAATGTTAAAATTTCATCAGAATTGACCATTTTGGGAACGTTCGACAGCTCCGCGGTCATCGTTTTTCGTCCGAAAATTGATTTTTTGGACTTTACCAAAAATGATTCAAAATGTCAATTGGATCGTGCCTCATGTTGAATAACCACTTTTTAAACCCTCACAGTGACCAAAATTGCCATTTTTACAGAGTTTTGCTTACTCAGAAGCTTCAATTTTGACCAATTTCGGGCAGAGAAATGACTTTAAACACACTTATTTTAGTTGAAAAAGTAATAATTCACATCCAACAGTAATTTGCAGTCAAAAGATTAAATGTTAAAATTTCATCAGAATTTACCATTTTGGGAACGTTCGACAGCTCCGCGGTCATCGTTTTTCGTCCGAAAATTGATTTTTTGGACTTTACCAAAAATGATTCAAAATGTCAATTGGATCGTGCCTCGTGTTGAATAACCAGTTTTTAAACCCTCACAGTGACCAAAATTGCCATTTTTACAGAGTTTTGCTTACTCAGAAGCTTCAATTTTGACCAATTTCAGGCAAAGAAATGACTTTAAACACACTTATTTTAGTTGAAAAAGTAATAATTCACATCCAACAGTAATTTGCAGTCAAAAGATTAAATGTTAAAATTTCATCAGAATTTACCATTTTGGGAACGTTCGACAGCTCCGCGGTCATCGTTTTTCGTCCGAAAATTGATTTTTTGGACTTTACCAAAAATGATTCAAAATGTCAATTGGATCGTGCCTCATGTTGAATAACCAGTTTTTAAACCCTCACAGTGACCAAAATTGCCATTTTTACAGAGTTTTGCTTACTCAGAAGCTTCAATTTTGACCAATTTCAGGCAGAGAAATTACTTTAAACACACTTATTTTAGTTGAAAAAGTAATAATTCACATCCAACAGTAATTTGCAGTCAAAAGATTAAATGTTAAAATTTCATCAGAATTGACCATTTTGGGAACGTTCGACAGCTCCGCGGTCATCGTTTTTCGTCCGAAAATTGATTTTTTGGACTTTACCAAAAATGATTCAAAATGTCAATTGGATCATGCCTCATGATGAATAACCACTTTTTAAACCCTCACAGTGACCAAAATTGCCATTTTTACAGAGTTTTGCTTACTCAGAAGCTTCAATTTTGACCAATTTCAGGCAGAGAAATTACTTTAAACACACTTATTTTAGTTGAAAAGTAATAATTCACATCCAACAGTAATTTGCAGTCAAAAGATTAAATGTTAAAATTTCATCAGAATTGACCATTTTGGGAACGTTCGACAGCTCCGCGGTCATCGTTTTTCGTCCGAAAATTGATTTTTTGGACTTTACCAAAAATGATTCAAAATGTCAATTGGATCGTGCCTCATGTTGAATACCCACTTTTTAAACCCTCACAGTGACCAAAATTGCCATTTTTACAGAGTTTTGCTTACTCAGAAGCTTCAATTTTGACCAATTTCAGGCAGAGAAATGACTTTAAACACACTTATTTTAGTTGAAAAAGTAATAATTCACATCCAACAGTAATTTGCAGTCAAAAGATTAAATGTTAAAATTCCATCAGAATTGACCATTTTGGGAACGTTCGACAGCTCCGCGGTCGTTTTTCGTCCGAAAATTGATTTTTTGGACTTTTTTCCAAAAATGATTCAAAATGTCAATTGGATCATGCCTCATGTTGAATAACCACTTTTTAAACCCTCACAATGTCCAAAATTGCCATTTTTACAGAGTTTTGCTTACTCAGAAGCTTCAATTTTGACCAATTTCAGGCAGAGAAATGACTTTAAACACACTTATTTTCGTTGAAAAAGTAATAATTCACATCCAACAGTAATTTGCAGTCAAAAGATTAAATGTTAAAATTTCATCAGAATTGACCATTTTGGGATTGTTCGACAGCTCCGCGGTCATCGTTTTTTGTCCGAAAATTGATTTTTTGGACTTTATCAAAAATGATTCAAAATGTCAATTGGATCATGCCTCATGTTGAATAACCACTTTTTAAACCCTCACAGTGTCCAAAATTGCCATTTTTACAGTTTTGCTTACTCAGAAGCTTCAATTTTGACCGATTTCAGGCAGAGAAATGACTTTAAACACACTTATTTTAGTTGAAAAAGTAATAATTCACATCCAACAGTAATTTGCAGTCAAAAGATTAAATGTTAAAATTTCATCAGAATTGACCATTTTGGGAACGTTCGACAGCTCCGCGGTCATCGTTTTTCGTCTGAAAATTAATTTTTTGGACTTTACCAAAAATGATTCAAAATGTCAATTGGATCGTGCCTCATGTTGAATAACCACTTTTTAAACCCTCACAGTGACCAAAATTGCCATTTTTACAGAGTTTTGCTTACTCAGAAGCTTCAATTTTGACCAATTTCAGGCACAGAAATTACTTTAAACACACTTATTTTAGTTGAAAAAGTAATAATTCACATCCAACAGTAATTTGCAGTCAAAAGATTAAATGTTAAAATTTCATCAGAATTGACCATTTTGGGGACGTTCGACAGCTCCGGGGTCATCGTTTTTTGTCCGAAAATTAATTTTTGGGACTTTACCAAAAATGATTCAAAATGTCAATTGGATCGTGCCTCATGTTGAATAACCAGTTTTTAAACCTCACAGTGACCAAAATTGCCATTTTTACAGAGTTTTGCTTACTCAGCAGCTTCAATTTTGACCAATTTCAGGCAGAGAAATGACTTTAAACACACTTATTTTAGTTGAAAAAGTAATATTTCACATCCAACAGTAATTTGCAGTCAAAAGATTAAATGTTAAAATTTCATCCGAATTGACCATTTTGGGAACGTTCGACAGCTCCGTGGTCTTCGTTTTTCGTCCGAAAATTGATTTTTGGGACTTTACCAAAAATGATTCAAAATGTCAATTGGATCGTGCCTCATGTTGAATAAGCACTTTTTAAACCCTCACAGTGACCAAATTTGCCATTTTTACAGAGTTTTGCTTACTCAGAAGCTTCAATTTTGAACAATTTTAGGCAGAGAAATTACTTTAAACACACTTATTTTAGTTGAAAAAGTAATAATTCACATCCAACAGTAATTTGCAGTCAAAAGATTAAATGTTAAAATTTCATCAGAATTGACCATTTTGGGAACGTTCGACAGCTCCGTGGTCATCGTTTTTCGTCCGAAAATTGATTTTTGGGACTTTACCAAAAATGATTCAAAATGTCAATTGGATCGTGCCTCATGTTGAATAAGCACTTTTTAAACCCTCACAGTGACCAAATTTGCCATTTTTACAGAGTTTTGCTTACTCAGAAGCTTCAATTTTGACCAATTTCATGGCAGAGAAATGACTTTAAACACACTTATTTTAGTTGAAAAAGTAATAATTCACATCCAACAGTAATTTGCAGTCAAAAGATTAAATGTTAACATTTCCTCAGAATTGACTATTTTGGGAACGTTCGTCAGCTCCGCGGTCATCGTTTTACGTCCGAAAATTGATTTTTTGGACTTTACCAAAAATGATTCAAAATGTCAATTGGATCGTGCCTCATGTTGAATAACCAGTTTTTAAACCCTCACAGTGACCAAAATTGCCATTTTTACAGAGTTTTGCTAACTCAGAAGCTTCAATTTTGACCACTTTCAGGCAGAGAAATGACTTTAAACACACTTATTTTAGTTGAAAAAGTAATATTTCACATCCAACAGTAATTTGCAGTCAAAAGATTAAATGTTAAAATTTCTTCAGAATTGACCATTTTGGGAACGTTCGACAGCTCCGTGGTCATCGTTTTTCGTCCGAAAATTGATTTTTGGGACTTTACCAAAAATGATTCAAAATGTCAATTGGATCGTGCCTCATGTTGAATAAGCACTTTTTAAACCCTCACAGTGACCAAATTTGCCATTTTTACAGAGTTTTGCTTACTCAGAAGCTTCAATTTTGACCAATTTCATGGCAGAGAAATGACTTTAAACACACTTATTTTAGTTGAAAAAGTAATAATTCACATCCAACAGTAATTTGCAGTCAAAAGATTAAATGTTAAAATTTCATCAGAATTGACCATTTTGGGAACGTTCGACAGCTCCGCGGTCATCGTTTTTCGTCCGAAAATTGATTTTTTGGACTTTACCAAAAATGATTCAAAATGTCAATTGGATCATGCCTCATGTTGAATAACCACTTTTTAAACCCTCACAGTGACCAAATTTGCCATTTTTACAGAGTTTTGCTTACTCAGAAGCTTCAATTTTGACCAATTTCATGGCTGAGAAATGACTTTAAACACACTTATTTTAGTTGAAAAAGTAATAATTCACATCCAACAGTAATTTGCAGTCAAAAGATTAAATGTTAAAATTTCATCAGAATTGACCATTTTGGGAACGTTCGACAGCTCCGTGGTCATCGTTTTTCGTCCGAAAATTGATTTTTGGGACTTTACCAAAAATGATTCAAAATGTCAATTGGATCGTGCCTCATGTTGAATAAGCACTTTTTAAACCCTCACAGTGACCAAATTTGCCATTTTTACAGAGTTTTGCTTACTCAGAAGCTTCAATTTTGACCAATTTCATGGCAGAGAAATGACTTTAAACACACTTATTTTAGTTGAAAAAGTAATAATTCACATCCAACAGTAATTTGCAGTCAAAAGATTAAATGTTAACATTTCCTCAGAATTGACTATTTTGGGAACGTTCGTCAGCTCCGCGGTCATCGTTTTACGTCCGAAAATTGATTTTTTGGACTTTACCAAAAATGATTCAAAATGTCAATTGGATCGTGCCTCATGTTGAATAACCAGTTTTTAAACCCTCACAGTGACCAAAATTGCCATTTTTACAGAGTTTTGCTAACTCAGAAGCTTCAATTTTGACCACTTTCAGGCAGAGAAATGACTTTAAACACACTTATTTTAGTTGAAAAAGTAATATTTCACATCCAACAGTAATTTGCAGTCAAAAGATTAAATGTTAAAATTTCTTCAGAATTGACCATTTTGGGAACGTTCGACAGCTCCGTGGTCATCGTTTTTCGTCCGAAAATTGATTTTTGGGACTTTACCAAAAATGATTCAAAATGTCAATTGGATCGTGCCTCATGTTGAATAAGCACTTTTTAAACCCTCACAGTGACCAAATTTGCCATTTTTACAGAGTTTTGCTTACTCAGAAGCTTCAATTTTGACCAATTTCATGGCAGAGAAATGACTTTAAACACACTTATTTTAGTTGAAAAAGTAATAATTCACATCCAACAGTAATTTGCAGTCAAAAGATTAAATGTTAAAATTTCATCAGAATTGACCATTTTGGGAACGTTCGACAGCTCCGCGGTCATCGTTTTTCGTCCGAAAATTGATTTTTTGGACTTTACCAAAAATGATTCAAAATGTCAATTGGATCATGCCTCATGTTGAATAACCACTTTTTAAACCCTCACAGTGACCAAATTTGCCATTTTTACAGAGTTTTGCTTACTCAGAAGCTTCAATTTTGACCAATTTCATGGCTGAGAAATGACTTTAAACACACTTATTTTAGTTGAAAAAGTAATAATTCACATCCAACAGTAATTTGCAGTCAAAAGATTAAATGTTAAAATTTCATCAGAATTGACCATTTTGGGAACGTTCGACAGCTCCGCGGTCATCGTTTTTCGTCCGAAAATTGATTTTTTGGACTTTACCAAAAATGATTCAAAATGTCAATTGGATCATGCCTAATGTTGAATAACCACTTTTTAAACCCTCACAGTGACCAAAATTGCCATTTTTACAGAGTTTTGCTTACTCAGAAGCTTCAATTTTGACCAATTTCAGGCAGAGAAATGACTTTAAACACACTTATTTTAGTTGAAAAGGTAATAATTCACATCCAACAGTAATTTGCAGTCAAAAGATTAAATGTTAAAATTTCATCAGAATTTACCATTTTGGGAACGTTCGACAGCTCCGCGGTCATCGTTTTTCGTCCGAAAATTGATTTTTGGGACTTTACCAAAAATGATTCAAAATGTCAATTGGATCGTGCCTCATGTTGAATAAGCACTTTTTAAACCCTCACAGTGACCAAATTTGCCATTTTTACAGAGTTTTGCTTACTCAGAAGCTTCAATTTTGACCAATTTCATGGCAGAGAAATGACTTTAAACACACTTATTTTAGTTGAAAAAGTAATAATTCACATCCAACAGTAATTTGCAGTCAAAAGATTAAATGTTAAAATTTCATCAGAATTGACCATTTTGGGAACGTTCGACAGCTCCGCGGTCATCGTTTTTCGTCCGAAAATTGATTTTTTGGACTTTACCAAAAATGATTCAAAATGTCAATTGGATCATGCCTCATGTTGAATAACCACTTTTTAAACCCTCACAGTGACCAAATTTGCCATTTTTACAGAGTTTTGCTTACTCAGAAGCTTCAATTTTGACCAATTTCATGGCTGAGAAATGACTTTAAACACACTTATTTTAGTTGAAAAAGTAATAATTCACATCCAACAGTAATTTGCAGTCAAAAGATTAAATGTTAAAATTTCATCAGAATTGACCATTTTGGGAACGTTCGACAGCTCCGCGGTCATCGTTTTTCGTCCGAAAATTGATTTTTTGGACTTTACCAAAAATGATTCAAAATGTCAATTGGATCATGCCTAATGTTGAATAACCACTTTTTAAACCCTCACAGTGACCAAAATTGCCATTTTTACAGAGTTTTGCTTACTCAGAAGCTTCAATTTTGACCAATTTCAGGCAGAGAAATGACTTTAAACACACTTATTTTAGTTGAAAAGGTAATAATTCACATCCAACAGTAATTTGCAGTCAAAAGATTAAATGTTAAAATTTCATCAGAATTTACCATTTTGGGAACGTTCGACAGCTCCGCGGTCATCGTTTTTCGTACGAAAATTGATTTTTTGGACTATACCAAAAATGATTCAAAATGTCAATTGGATCGTGCCTCATGTTGAATAACCAGTTTTTAAACCCTCACAGTGACCAAAATTGCCATTTTTACAGAGTTTTGCTAACTCAGAAGCTTCAATTTTGACCACTTTCAGGCAGAGAAATGACTTTAAACACACTTATTTTAGTTGAAAAAGTAATATTTCACATCCAACAGTAATTTGCAGTCAAAAGATTAAATGTTAAAATTTCTTCAGAATTGACCATTTTGGGAACGTTCGACAGCTCCGTGGTCATCGTTTTTCGTCCGAAAATTGATTTTTGGGGCTTTACCAAAAATGATTCAAAATGTCAATTGGATCGTGCCTCATGTTGAATAAGCACTTTTTAAACCCTCACAGTGACCAAATTTGCCATTTTTACAGAGTTTTGCTTACTCAGAAGCTTCAATTTTGACCAATTTCATGGCAGAGAAATGACTTTAAACACACTTATTTTAGTTGAAAAAGTAATAATTCACATCCAACAGTAATTTGCAGTCAAAAGATTAAATGTTAAAATTTCATCAGAATTGACCATTTTGGGAACGTTCGACAGCTCCGCGGTCATCGTTTTTCGTCCGAAAATTGATTTTTTGGACTTTACCAAAAATGATTCAAAATGTCAATTGGATCATGCCTCATGTTGAATAACCACTTTTTAAACCCTCACAGTGACCAAATTTGCCATTTTTACAGAGTTTTGCTTACTCAGAAGCTTCAATTTTGACCAATTTCATGGCTGAGAAATGACTTTAAACACACTTATTTTAGTTGAAAAAGTAATAATTCACATCCAACAGTAATTTGCAGTCAAAAGATTAAATGTTAAAATTTCATCAGAATTGACCATTTTGGGAACGTTCGACAGCTCCGCGGTCATCGTTTTTCGTCCGAAAATTGATTTTTTGGACTTTACCAAAAATGATTCAAAATGTCAATTGGATCATGCCTAATGTTGAATAACCACTTTTCAAACCCTCACAGTGTCCAAAATTGCCATTTTTACAGAGTTTTGCTTACTCAGAAGCTTCAATTTTGACCAATTTCAGGCAGAGAAATGACTTTAAACACACTTATTTTAGTTGAAAAGGTAATAATTCACATCCAACAGTAATTTGCAGTCAAAAGATTAAATGTTAAAATTTCATCAGAATTGACCATTTTGGGAACGTTCGTCAGCTCCGCGGTCATCGTTTTTCGTCCGAAAATTTATTTTTTGGACTTTACCAAAAATGATTCAAAATGTCAATTGGATCGTGCCTCATGTTGAATAACCAGTTTTTAAACCCTCACAGTGACCAAAATTGCCATTTTTACAGAGTTTTGCTTACTCAGAAGCTTCAATTTTGACCAATTTCAGGCAGAGAAATGACTTTAAACACACTTATTTTAGTTGAAAAAGTAATAATTCACATCCAACAGTAATTTGCAGTCAAAAGATTAAATGTTAAAATTTCATCAGAATTGACCATTTTTGGAACGTTCGACAGCTCCGCGGTCATCGTTTTTCGTCCGAAAATTGATTTTTTGGACTTTACCAAAAATGATTCAAAATGTCAATTGGATCATGCCTCATGATGAATAACCACTGTTTAAACCCTCACAGTGACCAAAATTGCCATTTTTACAGAGTTTTGCTTACTCAGAAGCTTCAATTTTGACCAATTTCAGGCAGAGAAATGACTTTAAACACACTTATTTTAGTTGAAAAAGTAATAATTCACATCCAACAGTGATTTGCAGTCAAAAGATTAAATGTTAAAATTTCATCAGAATTTACCATTTTGGGAACGTTCGACAGCTCCGCGGTCATCGTTTTTCGTCCGAAAATTGATTTTTTGGACTATACCAAAAATGATTCAAAATGTCAATTGGATCGTGCCTCATGTTGAATAACCAGTTTTTAAACCCTCACAGTGACCAAAATTGCCATTTTTACAGAGTTTTGCTTACTCAGAAGCTTCAATTTTGACCAATTTCAGGCAGAGAAATGACTTTAAACACACTTATTTTAGTTGAAAAAGTAATATTTCACATCCAACAGTAATTTGCAGTCAAAAGATTAAATGTTAAAATTTCATCAGAATTGACCATTTTGGGAACGTTCGACAGCTCCGTGGTCATCGTTTTTCGTCCGAAAATTGATTTTTGGGACTTTACCAAAAATGATTCAAAATGTCAATTGGATCGTGCCTCATGTTGAATAAGCACTTTTTAAAACCTCACAGTGACCAAAATTGCCATTTTTACAGAGTTTTGCTTACTCAGAAGCTTCAATTTTGACCAATTTCAGGCAGAGAAATGACTTTAAACACACTTATTTTAGTTGAAAAAGTAATAATTCACATCCAACAGTAATTTGCAGTCAAAAGATTAAATGTTAAAATTTCATCAGAATTTACCATTTTGGGAACGTTCGACAGCTCCGCGGTCATCGTTTTTCGTCCGAAAATTGATTTTTTGGACTTTACCAAAAATGATTCAAAATGTCAATTGGATCGTGCCTCATGTTGAATAACCAGTTTTTAAACCCTCACAGTGACCAAAATTGCCATTTTTACAGAGTTTTGCTTACTCAGAAGCTTCAATTTTGACCAATTTCAGGCAGAGAAATTACTTTAAACACACTTATTTTAGTTGAAAAAGTAATAATTCACATCCAACAGTAATTTGCAGTCAAAAGATTAAATGTTAAAATTTCATCAGAATTGACCATTTTGGGAACGTTCGACAGCTCCGCGGTCATCGTTTTTCGTCCAAAAAATGATTTTTTGGACTTTACCAAAAATGATTCAAAATGTCAATTTGATCATGCCTCATGATGAATAACCACTTTTTAAACCCTCACAGTGACCAAAATTGCCATTTTTACAGAGTTTTGCTTACTCGAAGCTTCAATTTTGACCAATTTCAGGCAGAGAAATTACTTTAAACACACTTATTTTAGTTGAAAAGTAATAATTCACATCCAACAGTAATTTGCAGTCAAAAGATGAAATGTTAAAATTTCATCAGAATTGACCATTTTGGGAACGTTCGACAGCTCCGCGGTCATCGTTTTTCGTCCGAAAATTGATTTTTTGGACTTTACCAAAAATGATTCAAAATGTCAATTGGATCGTGCCTCATGTTGAATAACCACTTTTTAAACCCTCACAGTGACCAAAATTGCCATTTTTACAGAGTTTTGCTTACTCAGAAGCTTCAATTTTGACCAATTTCGGGCAGAGAAATGACTTTAAACACACTTATTTTAGTTGAAAAAGTAATAATTCACATCCAACAGTAATTTGCAGTCAAAAGATTAAATGTTAAAATTTCATCAGAATTTACCATTTTGGGAACGTTCGACAGCTCCGCGGTCATCGTTTTTCGTCCGAAAATTGATTTTTTGGACTTTACCAAAAATGATTCAAAATGTCAATTGGATCGTGCCTCGTGTTGAATAACCAGTTTTTAAACCCTCACAGTGACCAAAATTGCCATTTTTACAGAGTTTTGCTTACTCAGAAGCTTCAATTTTGACCAATTTCAGGCAAAGAAATGACTTTAAACACACTTATTTTAGTTGAAAAAGTAATAATTCACATCCAACAGTAATTTGCAGTCAAAAGATTAAATGTTAAAATTTCATCAGAATTTACCATTTTGGGAACGTTCGACAGCTCCGCGGTCATCGTTTTTCGTCCGAAAATTGATTTTTTGGACTTTACCAAAAATGATTCAAAATGTCAATTGGATCGTGCCTCATGTTGAATAACCAGTTTTTAAACCCTCACAGTGACCAAAATTGCCATTTTTACAGAGTTTTGCTTACTCAGAAGCTTCAATTTTGACCAATTTCAGGCAGAGAAATTACTTTAAACACACTTATTTTAGTTGAAAAAGTAATAATTCACATCCAACAGTAATTTGCAGTCAAAAGATTAAATGTTAAAATTTCATCAGAATTGACCATTTTGGGAACGTTCGACAGCTCCGCGGTCATCGTTTTTCGTCCGAAAATTGATTTTTTGGACTTTACCAAAAATGATTCAAAATGTCAATTGGATCATGCCTCATGATGAATAACCACTTTTTAAACCCTCACAGTGACCAAAATTGCCATTTTTACAGAGTTTTGCTTACTCAGAAGCTTCAATTTTGACCAATTTCAGGCAGAGAAATTACTTTAAACACACTTATTTTAGTTGAAAAGTAATAATTCACATCCAACAGTAATTTGCAGTCAAAAGATTAAATGTTAAAATTTCATCAGAATTGACCATTTTGGGAACGTTCGACAGCTCCGCGGTCATCGTTTTTCGTCCGAAAATTGATTTTTTGGACTTTACCAAAAATGATTCAAAATGTCAATTGGATCGTGCCTCATGTTGAATACCCACTTTTTAAACCCTCACAGTGACCAAAATTGCCATTTTTACAGAGTTTTGCTTACTCAGAAGCTTCAATTTTGACCAATTTCAGGCAGAGAAATGACTTTAAACACACTTATTTTAGTTGAAAAAGTAATAATTCACATCCAACAGTAATTTGCAGTCAAAAGATTAAATGTTAAAATTCCATCAGAATTGACCATTTTGGGAACGTTCGACAGCTCCGCGGTCGTTTTTCGTCCGAAAATTGATTTTTTGGACTTTTTTCCAAAAATGATTCAAAATGTCAATTGGATCATGCCTCATGTTGAATAACCACTTTTTAAACCCTCACAATGTCCAAAATTGCCATTTTTACAGAGTTTTGCTTACTCAGAAGCTTCAATTTTGACCAATTTCAGGCAGAGAAATGACTTTAAACACACTTATTTTCGTTGAAAAAGTAATAATTCACATCCAACAGTAATTTGCAGTCAAAAGATTAAATGTTAAAATTTCATCAGAATTGACCATTTTGGGATTGTTCGACAGCTCCGCGGTCATCGTTTTTTGTCCGAAAATTGATTTTTTGGACTTTACCAAAAATGATTCAAAATGTCAATTGGATCATGCCTCATGTTGAATAACCACTTTTTAAACCCTCACAGTGTCCAAAATTGCCATTTTTACAGTTTTGCTTACTCAGAAGCTTCAATTTTGACCGATTTCAGGCAGAGAAATGACTTTAAACACACTTATTTTAGTTGAAAAAGTAATAATTCACATCCAACAGTAATTTGCAGTCAAAAGATTAAATGTTAAAATTTCATCAGAATTGACCATTTTGGGAACGTTCGACAGCTCCGCGGTCATCGTTTTTCGTCTGAAAATTAATTTTTTGGACTTTACCAAAAATGATTCAAAATGTCAATTGGATCGTGCCTCATGTTGAATAACCACTTTTTAAACCCTCACAGTGACCAAAATTGCCATTTTTACAGAGTTTTGCTTACTCAGAAGCTTCAATTTTGACCAATTTCAGGCACAGAAATTACTTTAAACACACTTATTTTAGTTGAAAAAGTAATAATTCACATCCAACAGTAATTTGCAGTCAAAAGATTAAATGTTAAAATTTCATCAGAATTGACCATTTTGGGGACGTTCGACAGCTCCGGGGTCATCGTTTTTTGTCCGAAAATTAATTTTTGGGACTTTACCAAAAATGATTCAAAATGTCAATTGGATCGTGCCTCATGTTGAATAACCAGTTTTTAAACCTCACAGTGACCAAAATTGCCATTTTTACAGAGTTTTGCTTACTCAGCAGCTTCAATTTTGACCAATTTCAGGCAGAGAAATGACTTTAAACACACTTATTTTAGTTGAAAAAGTAATATTTCACATCCAACAGTAATTTGCAGTCAAAAGATTAAATGTTAAAATTTCATCCGAATTGACCATTTTGGGAACGTTCGACAGCTCCGTGGTCTTCGTTTTTCGTCCGAAAATTGATTTTTGGGACTTTACCAAAAATGATTCAAAATGTCAATTGGATCGTGCCTCATGTTGAATAAGCACTTTTTAAACCCTCACAGTGACCAAATTTGCCATTTTTACAGAGTTTTGCTTACTCAGAAGCTTCAATTTTGAACAATTTTAGGCAGAGAAATTACTTTAAACACACTTATTTTAGTTGAAAAAGTAATAATTCACATCCAACAGTAATTTGCAGTCAAAAGATTAAATGTTAAAATTTCATCAGAATTGACCATTTTGGGAACGTTCGACAGCTCCGTGGTCATCGTTTTTCGTCCGAAAATTGATTTTTGGGACTTTACCAAAAATGATTCAAAATGTCAATTGGATCGTGCCTCATGTTGAATAAGCACTTTTTAAACCCTCACAGTGACCAAATTTGCCATTTTTACAGAGTTTTGCTTACTCAGAAGCTTCAATTTTGACCAATTTCATGGCAGAGAAATGACTTTAAACACACTTATTTTAGTTGAAAAAGTAATAATTCACATCCAACAGTAATTTGCAGTCAAAAGATTAAATGTTAACATTTCCTCAGAATTGACTATTTTGGGAACGTTCGTCAGCTCCGCGGTCATCGTTTTACGTCCGAAAATTGATTTTTTGGACTTTACCAAAAATGATTCAAAATGTCAATTGGATCGTGCCTCATGTTGAATAACCAGTTTTTAAACCCTCACAGTGACCAAAATTGCCATTTTTACAGAGTTTTGCTAACTCAGAAGCTTCAATTTTGACCACTTTCAGGCAGAGAAATGACTTTAAACACACTTATTTTAGTTGAAAAAGTAATATTTCACATCCAACAGTAATTTGCAGTCAAAAGATTAAATGTTAAAATTTCTTCAGAATTGACCATTTTGGGAACGTTCGACAGCTCCGTGGTCATCGTTTTTCGTCCGAAAATTGATTTTTGGGACTTTACCAAAAATGATTCAAAATGTCAATTGGATCGTGCCTCATGTTGAATAAGCACTTTTTAAACCCTCACAGTGACCAAATTTGCCATTTTTACAGAGTTTTGCTTACTCAGAAGCTTCAATTTTGACCAATTTCATGGCAGAGAAATGACTTTAAACACACTTATTTTAGTTGAAAAAGTAATAATTCACATCCAACAGTAATTTGCAGTCAAAAGATTAAATGTTAAAATTTCATCAGAATTGACCATTTTGGGAACGTTCGACAGCTCCGCGGTCATCGTTTTTCGTCCGAAAATTGATTTTTTGGACTTTACCAAAAATGATTCAAAATGTCAATTGGATCATGCCTCATGTTGAATAACCACTTTTTAAACCCTCACAGTGACCAAATTTGCCATTTTTACAGAGTTTTGCTTACTCAGAAGCTTCAATTTTGACCAATTTCATGGCTGAGAAATGACTTTAAACACACTTATTTTAGTTGAAAAAGTAATAATTCACATCCAACAGTAATTTGCAGTCAAAAGATTAAATGTTAAAATTTCATCAGAATTGACCATTTTGGGAACGTTCGACAGCTCCGCGGTCATCGTTTTTCGTCCGAAAATTGATTTTTTGGACTTTACCAAAAATGATTCAAAATGTCAATTGGATCATGCCTAATGTTGAATAACCACTTTTTAAACCCTCACAGTGACCAAAATTGCCATTTTTACAGAGTTTTGCTTATTCAGAAGCTTCAATTTTGACCAATTTCAGGCAGAGAAATGACTTTAAACACACTTATTTTAGTTGAAAAGGTAATAATTCACATCCAACAGTAATTTGCAGTCAAAAGATTAAATGTTAAAATTTCATCAGAATTTACCATTTTGGGAACGTTCGACAGCTCCGCGGTCATCGTTTTTCGTCCGAAAATTGATTTTTGGGACTTTACCAAAAATGATTCAAAATGTCAATTGGATCGTGCCTCATGTTGAATAAGCACTTTTTAAACCCTCACAGTGACCAAATTTGCCATTTTTACAGAGTTTTGCTTACTCAGAAGCTTCAATTTTGACCAATTTCATGGCAGAGAAATGACTTTAAACACACTTATTTTAGTTGAAAAAGTAATAATTCACATCCAACAGTAATTTGCAGTCAAAAGATTAAATGTTAAAATTTCATCAGAATTGACCATTTTGGGAACGTTCGACAGCTCCGCGGTCATCGTTTTTCGTCCGAAAATTGATTTTTTGGACTTTACCAAAAATGATTCAAAATGTCAATTGGATCATGCCTCATGTTGAATAACCACTTTTTAAACCCTCACAGTGACCAAATTTGCCATTTTTACAGAGTTTTGCTTACTCAGAAGCTTCAATTTTGACCAATTTCATGGCTGAGAAATGACTTTAAACACACTTATTTTAGTTGAAAAAGTAATAATTCACATCCAACAGTAATTTGCAGTCAAAAGATTAAATGTTAAAATTTCATCAGAATTGACCATTTTGGGAACGTTCGACAGCTCCGCGGTCATCGTTTTTCGTCCGAAAATTGATTTTTTGGACTTTACCAAAAATGATTCAAAATGTCAATTGGATCATGCCTAATGTTGAATAACCACTTTTCAAACCCTCACAGTGTCCAAAATTGCCATTTTTACAGAGTTTTGCTTACTCAGAAGCTTCAATTTTGACCAATTTCAGGCAGAGAAATTACTTTAAACACACTTATTTTAGTTGAAAAGGTAATAATTCACATCCAACAGTAATTTGCAGTCAAAAGATTAAATGTTAAAATTTCATCAGAATTGACCATTTTGGGAACGTTCGTCAGCTCCGCGGTCATCGTTTTTCGTCCGAAAATTTATTTTTTGGACTTTACCAAAAATGATTCAAAATGTCAATTGGATCGTGCCTCATGTTGAATAACCAGTTTTTAAACCCTCACAGTGACCAAAATTGCCATTTTTACAGAGTTTTGCTTACTCAGAAGCTTCAATTTTGACCAATTTCAGGCAGAGAAATGACTTTAAACACACTTATTTTAGTTGAAAAAGTAATAATTCACATCCAACAGTAATTTGCAGTCAAAAGATTAAATGTTAAAATTTCATCAGAATTGACCATTTTTGGAACGTTCGACAGCTCCGCGGTCATCGTTTTTCGTCCGAAAATTGATTTTTTGGACTTTACCAAAAATGATTCAAAATGTCAATTGGATCATGCCTCATGATGAATAACCACTGTTTAAACCCTCACAGTGACCAAAATTGCCATTTTTACAGAGTTTTGCTTACTCAGAAGCTTCAATTTTGACCAATTTCAGGCAGAGAAATGACTTTAAACACACTTATTTTAGTTGAAAAAGTAATAATTCACATCCAACAGTGATTTGCAGTCAAAAGATTAAATGTTAAAATTTCATCAGAATTTACCATTTTGGGAACGTTCGACAGCTCCGCGGTCATCGTTTTTCGTCCGAAAATTGATTTTTTGGACTATACCAAAAATGATTCAAAATGTCAATTGGATCGTGCCTCATGTTGAATAACCAGTTTTTAAACCCTCACAGTGACCAAAATTGCCATTTTTACAGAGTTTTGCTTACTCAGAAGCTTCAATTTTGACCAATTTCAGGCAGAGAAATGACTTTAAACACACTTATTTTAGTTGAAAAAGTAATATTTCACATCCAACAGTAATTTGCAGTCAAAAGATTAAATGTTAAAATTTCATCAGAATTGACCATTTTGGGAACGTTCGACAGCTCCGTGGTCATCGTTTTTCGTCCGAAAATTGATTTTTGGGACTTTACCAAAAATGATTCAAAATGTCAATTGTGCCTCATGTTGAATAAGCACTTTTTAAACCCTCACAGTGACCAAAATTGCCATTTTTACAGAGTTTTGCTTACTCAGAAGCTTCAATTTTGACCAATTTCAGGCAGAGAAATGACTTTAAACACACTTATTTTAGTTGAAAAAGTAATAATTCACATCCAACAGTAATTTGCAGTCAAAAGATTAAATGTTAAAATTTCATCAGAATTTACCATTTTGGGAACGTTCGACAGCTCCGCGGTCATCGTTTTTCGTCCGAAAATTGATTTTTGGGACTTTACCAAAAATGATTCAAAATGTCAATTGGATCGTGCCTCATGTTGAATAACCAGTTTTTAAACCCTCACAGTGACCAAAATTGCCATTTTTACAGAGTTTTGCTTACTCAGAAGCTTCAATTTTGACCAATTTCAGGCAGAGAAATTACTTTAAACACACTTATTTTAGTTGAAAAAGTAATAATTCACATCCAACAGTAATTTGCAGTCAAAAGATTAAATGTTAAAATTTCATCAGAATTGACCATTTTGGGAACGTTCGACAGCTCCGCGGTCATCGTTTTTCGTCCAAAAAATGATTTTTTGGACTTTACCAAAAATGATTCAAAATGTCAATTTGATCATGCCTCATGATGAATAACCACTTTTTAAACCCTCACAGTGACCAAAATTGCCATTTTTACAGAGTTTTGCTTACTCGAAGCTTCAATTTTGACCAATTTCAGGCAGAGAAATTACTTTAAACACACTTATTTTAGTTGAAAAGTAATAATTCACATCCAACAGTAATTTGCAGTCAAAAGATGAAATGTTAAAATTTCATCAGAATTGACCATTTTGGGAACGTTCGACAGCTCCGCGGTCATCGTTTTTCGTCCGAAAATTGATTTTTTGGACTTTACCAAAAATGATTCAAAATGTCAATTGGATCGTGCCTCATGTTGAATAACCACTTTTTAAACCCTCACAGTGACCAAAATTGCCATTTTTACAGAGTTTTGCTTACTCAGAAGCTTCAATTTTGACCAATTTCGGGCAGAGAAATGACTTTAAACACACTTATTTTAGTTGAAAAAGTAATAATTCACATCCAACAGTAATTTGCAGTCAAAAGATTAAATGTTAAAATTTCATCAGAATTTACCATTTTGGGAACGTTCGACAGCTCCGCGGTCATCGTTTTTCGTCCGAAAATTGATTTTTTGGACTTTACCAAAAATGATTCAAAATGTCAATTGGATCGTGCCTCGTGTTGAATAACCAGTTTTTAAACCCTCACAGTGACCAAAATTGCCATTTTTACAGAGTTTTGCTTACTCAGAAGCTTCAATTTTGACCAATTTCAGGCAAAGAAATGACTTTAAACACACTTATTTTAGTTGAAAAAGTAATAATTCACATCCAACAGTAATTTGCAGTCAAAAGATTAAATGTTAAAATTTCATCAGAATTTACCATTTTGGGAACGTTCGACAGCTCCGCGGTCATCGTTTTTCGTCCGAAAATTGATTTTTTGGACTTTACCAAAAATGATTCAAAATGTCAATTGGATCGTGCCTCATGTTGAATAACCAGTTTTTAAACCCTCACAGTGACCAAAATTGCCATTTTTACAGAGTTTTGCTTACTCAGAAGCTTCAATTTTGACCAATTTCAGGCAGAGAAATTACTTTAAACACACTTATTTTAGTTGAAAAAGTAATAATTCACATCCAACAGTAATTTGCAGTCAAAAGATTAAATGTTAAAATTTCATCAGAATTGACCATTTTGGGAACGTTCGACAGCTCCGCGGTCATCGTTTTTCGTCCGAAAATTGATTTTTTGGACTTTACCAAAAATGATTCAAAATGTCAATTGGATCATGCCTCATGATGAATAACCACTTTTTAAACCCTCACAGTGACCAAAATTGCCATTTTTACAGAGTTTTGCTTACTCAGAAGCTTCAATTTTGACCAATTTCAGGCAGAGAAATTACTTTAAACACACTTATTTTAGTTGAAAAGTAATAATTCACATCCAACAGTAATTTGCAGTCAAAAGATTAAATGTTAAAATTTCATCAGAATTGACCATTTTAGGAACGTTCGACAGCTCCGCGGTCATCGTTTTTCGTCCGAAAATTGATTTTTTGGACTTTACCAAAAATGATTCAAAATGTCAATTGGATCGTGCCTCATGTTGAATAACCACTTTTTAAACCCTCACAGTGACCAAAATTGCCATTTTTACAGAGTTTTGCTTACTCAGAAGCTTCAATTTTGACCAATTTCAGGCAGAGAAATGACTTTAAACACACTTATTTTAGTTGAAAAAGTAATAATTCACATCCAACAGTAATTTGCAGTCAAAAGATTAAATGTTAAAATTCCATCAGAATTGACCATTTTGGGAACGTTCGACAGCTCCGCGGTCGTTTTTCGTCCGAAAATTGATTTTTTGGACTTTTTTCCAAAAATGATTCAAAATGTCAATTGGATCATGCCTCATGTTGAATAACCACTTTTTAAACCCTCACAATGTCCAAAATTGCCATTTTTACAGAGTTTTGCTTACTCAGAAGCTTCAATTTTGACCAATTTCAGGCAGAGAAATGACTTTAAACACACTTATTTTCGTTGAAAAAGTAATAATTCACATCCAACAGTAATTTGCAGTCAAAAGATTAAATGTTAAAATTTCATCAGAATTGACCATTTTGGGATTGTTCGACAGCTCCGCGGTCATCGTTTTTTGTCAGAAAATTGATTTTTTGGACTTTACCAAAAATGATTCAAAATGTCAATTGGATCATGCCTCATGTTGAATAACCACTTTTTAAACCCTCACAGTGTCCAAAATTGCCATTTTTACAGTTTTGCTTACTCAGAAGCTTCAATTTTGACCGATTTCAGGCAGAGAAATGACTTTAAACACACTTATTTTAGTTGAAAAAGTAATAATTCACATCCAACAGTAATTTGCAGTCAAAAGATTAAATGTTAAAATTTCATCAGAATTGACCATTTTGGGAACGTTCGACAGCTCCGCGGTCATCGTTTTTCGTCTGAAAATTAATTTTTTGGACTTTACCAAAAATTATTCAAAATGTCAATTGGATCGTGCCTCATGTTGAATAACCACTTTTTAAACCCTCACAGTGACCAAAATTTCCATTTTTACAGAGTTTTGCTTACTCAGAAGCTTCAATTTTGACCAATTTCAGGCACAGAAATTACTTTAAACACACTTATTTTAGTTGAAAAAGTAATAATTCACATCCAACAGTAATTTGCAGTCAAAAGATTAAATGTTAAAATTTCATCAGAATTGACCATTTTGGGGACGTTCGACAGCTCCGGGGTCATCGTTTTTTGTCCGAAAATTAATTTTTGGGACTTTACCAAAAATGATTCAAAATGTCAATTGGATCGTGCCTCATGTTGAATAACCAGTTTTTAAACCTCACAGTGACCAAAATTGCCATTTTTACAGAGTTTTGCTTACTCAGCAGCTTCAATTTTGACCAATTTCAGGCAGAGAAATGACTTTAAACACACTTATTTTAGTTGAAAAAGTAATATTTCACATCCAACAGTAATTTGCAGTCAAAAGATTAAATGTTAAAATTTCATCCGAATTGACCATTTTGGGAACGTTCGACAGCTCCGTGGTCTTCGTTTTTCGTCCGAAAATTGATTTTTGGGACTTTACCAAAAATGATTCAAAATGTCAATTGGATCGTGCCTCATGTTGAATAAGCACTTTTTAAACCCTCACAGTGACCAAAATTGCCATTTTTACAGTTTTGCTTACTCAGAAGCTTCAATTTTGACCAATTTCAGGCAGAGAAATGACTTTAAACACACTTATTTTAGTTGAAAAAGTAATAATTCACATCCAACAGTAATTTGCAGTCAAAAGATTAAATGTTAAAATTTCATCAGAATTTACCATTTTGGGAACGTTCGAAAGCTCCGCGGTCATCGTTTTACGTCCGAAAATTGATTTTTTGGACTTTACCAAAAATGATTCAAAATGTCAATTGGATCGTGCCTCATGTTGAATAACCACTTTTTGAACCCTCACAGCGACCAAAATTGCCATTTTTACAGAGTTTTGCTTACTCAGAAGCTTCAATTTTGAACAATTTTAGGCAGAGAAATTACTTTAAACACACTTATTTTAGTTGAAAAAGTAATAATTCACATCCAACAGTAATTTGCAGTCAAAAGATTAAATGTTAAAATGTCATCAGAATTGACCATTTTGGGAACGTTCGACAGCTCTGCGGTCATCGTTTTTCGTCCGAAAATTGATTTTTTGGACTTTACCAAAAATGATTCAAAATGTCAATTGGATCGTGCCTCATGTTGAATAACCACTTTTTAAACCCTCACAGTGACCAAAATTGCCATTTTTACAGAGTTTTGCTTACTCAGAAGCTTCAATTTTGACCAATTTCAGGCACAGAAATTACTTTAAACACACTTATTTTAGTTGAAAAAGTAATAATTCACATCCAACAGTAATTTGCAGTCAAAAGATTAAATGTTAAAATTTCATCAGAATTGACCATTTTGGGGACGTTCGACAGCTCCGGGGTCATCGTTTTATGTCCGAAAATTTATTTTTGGGACTTTACCAAAAATGATTCAAAATGTCAATTGGATCGTGCCTCTTGTTGAATAACCAGTTTTTAAACCCTCACAGTGACCAAAATTGCCATTTTTACAGAGTTTTGCTTACTCAGAAGCTTCAATTTTGACCAATTTCAGGCAGAGAAATGACTTTAAACACACTTATTTTAGTTGAAAAAGTAATAATTCACATCCAACAGTAATTTGCAGTCAAAAGATTAAATGTTAAAATTTCATCAGAATTTACCATTTTGGGAACGTTCGACAGCTCCGCGGTCATCGTTTTTCGTCCGAAAATTGATTTTTTGGACTTTACCAAAAATGATTCAAAATGTCAATTGGATCATGCCTCATGTTGAATAACCACTTTTTAAACCCTCACAGTGACCAAAATTGCCATTTTTACAGAGTTTTGCTTACTCAGAAGCTTCAATTTTGACCAATTTCAGGCAGAGAAATGACTTTAAACACACTTATTTTAGTTGAAAAGGTAATAATTCACATCCAACAGTAATTTGCTGTCAAAAGATTAAATGTTAAAATTTCATCAGAATTGACCATTTTGGGAACATTCGACAGCTCCGCGGTCATCGTTTTTCGTCCGAAAATTTATTTTTGGGACTTTACCAAAAATGATTCAAAATGTCAATTGGATCGTGCCTCATGTTGAATAACCAGTTTTTAAACCCTCACAGTGACCAAAATTGCCATTTTTACAGAGTTTTGCTTACTCAGAAGCTTCAATTTTGACCAATTTCAGGCAGAGAAATGACTTTAAACACACTTTTTTTAGTTGAAAAAGTAATATTTCACACCCAACAGTAATTTGCAGTCAAAAGATTAAATGTTAAAATTTCATCAGAATTGACCATTTTGGGAACGTTCGACAGCTCCGCGGTCATCGTTTTTCGTCCGAAAATTGATTTTTGGGACTTTACCAAAAATGATTCAAAATGTCAATTGGATCGTGCCTCATGTTGAATAACCAGTTTTTAAACCCTCACAGTGACCAAAATTGCCATTTTTACAGAGTTTTGCTTACTCAGAAGCTTCAATTTTGAACAATTTTAGGCAGAGAAATTACTTTAAACACACTTATTTTAGTTGAAAAAGTAATAATTCACATCCAACAGTAATTTGCAGTCAAAAGATTAAATGTTAAAATTTCATCAGAATTTACCATTTTGGGAACGTTCGACAGCTCCGCGGTCATCGTTTTTCGTCCGAAAATTGATTTTTTGGATTTTACCAAAAATGATTCAAAATGTCAATTGGATCATGCCTCATGTTGAATAACCACTTTTTAAACCCTCACAGTGTCCAAAATTGCCATTTTTACAGAGTTTTGCTTACTCAGAAGCTTCAATTTTGACCAATTTCAGGCAGAGAAATGACTTTAAACACACTTATTTTAGTTGAAAAAGTAATAATTCACATCCAACAGTAATTTGCAGTCAAAAGAATAAATGTTAAAATTTCATCAGAATTGACCCTTTTGGGAAAGTTCGACAGCTCCGCGGTCATCGTTTTTCGTCCGAAAATTTATTTTTTGGACTTTACCAAAAATGATTCAAAATGTCAATTGGATCGTGCCTCATGTTGAATAACCACTTTTTAAACCCTCACAGTGACCAAAATTGCCATTTTTACAGAGTTTTGCTTACTCAGAAGCTTCAATTTTGACCAATTTCAGGCAGAGAAATGACTTTAAACACACTTATTTTAGTTGAAAAGGTAATAATTCACATCCAACAGTAATTTGCTGTCAAAAGATTAAATGTTAAAATTTCATCAGAATTGACCATTTTGGGAACATTCGACAGCTCCGCGGTCATCGTTTTTCGTCCGAAAATTTATTTTTTGGACTTTACCAAAAATGATTCAAAATGTCAATTGGATCGTGCCTCATGTTGAATAACCACTTTTTAAACCCTCACAGTGACCAAAATTGCCATTTTTACAGAGTTTTGCTTACTCAGAAGCTTCAATTTTGAACAATTTTAGGCAGAGAAATTACTTTAAACACACTTATTTTAGTTGAAAAAGTAATAATTCACATCCAACAGTAATTTGCAGTCAAAAGATTAAATGTTAACATTTCCTCAGAATTGACTATTTTGGGAACGTTCGTCAGCTCCGCGGTCATCGTTTTACGTCCGAAAATTGATTTTTTGGACTTTACCAAAAATGATTCAAAATGTCAATTGGATCGTGCCTCATGTTGAATAACCACTTTTTAAACCCTCACAGTGACCAAAATTGCCATTTTTACAGAGTTTTGCTTACTCAGAAGCTTCAATTTTGACCACTTTCAGGCAGAGAAATGACTTTAAACACATTTATTTTAGTTGAAAAAGTAATATTTCACATCCAACAGTAATTTGCAGTCAAAAGATTAAATGTTAAAATTTCATCAGAATTGACCATTTTGGGAATGTTCGACAGCTCCGTGGTCATCGTTTTTCGTCCGAAAATTGATTTTTGGGACTTTACCAAAAATGATTCAAAATGTCAATTGGATCATGCCTCATGTTGAATAACCACTTTTTAAACCCTCACAGTGTCCAAAATTGCCATTTTTACAGAGTTTTGCTTACTCAGAAGCTTCAATTTTGACCAATTTCAGGCAGAGAAATGACTTTAAACACACTTATTTTAGTTGAAAAAGTAATAATTCACATCCAACAGTAATTTGCAGTCAAAAGAATAAATGTTAAAATTTCATCAGAATTGACCATTTTGGGAAAGTTCGACAGCTCCGCGGTCATCGTTTTTCGTCCGAAAATTTATTTTTTGGACTTTACCAAAAATGATTCAAAATGTCAATTGGATCGTGCCTCATGTTGAATAACCACTTTTTAAACCCTCACAGTGACCAAAATTGCCATTTTTACAGAGTTTTGCTTACTCAGAAGCTTCAATTTTGACCAATTTCAGGCAGAGAAATGACTTTAAACACACTTATTTTAGTTGAAAAGGTAATAATTCACATCCAACAGTAATTTGCTGTCAAAAGATTAAATGTTAAAATTTCATCAGAATTGACCATTTTGGGAACATTCGACAGCTCCGCGGTCATCGTTTTTCGTCCGAAAATTTATTTTTTGGACTTTACCAAAAATGATTCAAAATGTCAATTGGATCGTGCCTCATGTTGAATAACCAGTTTTTAAACCCTCACAGTGACCAAAATTGCCATTTTTACAGAGTTTTGCTTACTCAGAAGCTTCAATTTTGAACAATTTTAGGCAGAGAAATTACTTTAAACACACTTATTTTAGTTGAAAAAGTAATAATTCACATCCAACAGTAATTTGCAGTCAAAAGATTAAATGTTAAAATTTCATCAGAATTTACCATTTTGGGAACGTTCGACACCTCCGCGGTCATCGTTTTTCATCCGAAAATTGATTTTTTGGACTTTACCAAAAATAATTCAAAATGTCAATTGGATCATGCCTCATGTTGAATAACCACTTTTTAAACCCTCACAGTGTCCAAAATTGCCATTTTTACAGAGTTTTGCTTACTCAGAAGCTTCAATTTTGACCAATTTCAGGCAGAGAAATGACTTTAAACACACTTATTTTAGTTGAAAAAGTAATAATTCACATCCAACAGTAATTTGCAGTCAAAAGAATAAATGTTAAAATTTCATCAGAATTGACCATTTTGGGAAAGTTCGACAGCTCCGCGGTCATCGTTTTTCGTCCAAAAATTTATTTTTTGGACTTTACCAAAAATGATTCAAAATGTCAATTGGATCGTGCCTCATGTTGAATAACCAGTTTTTAAACCCTCACAGTGACCAAAATTGCCATTTTTACAGAGTTTTGCTTACTCAGAAGCTTCAATTTTGACCAATTTCAGGCAGAGAAATGACTTTAAACACACTTATTTTAGTTGAAAAAGTAATAATTCACATCCAACAGTAATTTGCAGTCAAAAGATTAAATGTTAAAATTTCATCAGAATTGACCATTTTGGGGACGTTCGACAGCTCCGGGGTCATCGTTTTTTGTCCGAAAATTAATTTTTGGGACTTTACCAAAAATGATTCAAAATGTCAATTGGATCGTGCCTCGTGTTGAATAACCAGTTTTTAAACCCTCACAGTGACCAAAATTGCCATTTTTACAGAGTTTTGCTTACTCAGAAGCTTCAATTTTGACCAATTTCAGGCAGAGAAATGACTTTAAACACACTTATTTTAGTTGAAAAAGTAATAATTCACATCCAACAGTAATTTGCAGTCAAAAGATTAAATGTTAAAATTTCATCAGAATTGACCATTTTGGGAACGTTCGACAGCTCCGCGGTCATCGTTTTTCGTCCGAAAATTGATTTTTTGGACTTTACCAAAAATGATTCAAAATGTCAATTGGATCATGCCTAATGTTGAATAACCACTTTTTAAACCCTCACAGTGACCAAAATTGCCATTTTTACAGAGTTTTGCTTATTCAGAAGCTTCAATTTTGACCAATTTCAGGCAGAGAAATGACTTTAAACACACTTATTTTAGTTGAAAAGGTAATAATTCACATCCAACAGTAATTTGCAGTCAAAAGATTAAATGTTAAAATTTCATCAGAATTTACCATTTTGGGAACGTTCGACAGCTCCGCGGTCATCGTTTTTCGTCCGAAAATTGATTTTTGGGACTTTACCAAAAATGATTCAAAATGTCAATTGGATCGTGCCTCATGTTGAATAAGCACTTTTTAAACCCTCACAGTGACCAAATTTGCCATTTTTACAGAGTTTTGCTTACTCAGAAGCTTCAATTTTGACCAATTTCATGGCAGAGAAATGACTTTAAACACACTTATTTTAGTTGAAAAAGTAATAATTCACATCCAACAGTAATTTGCAGTCAAAAGATTAAATGTTAAAATTTCATCAGAATTGACCATTTTGGGAATGTTCGACAGCTCCGCGGTCATCGTTTTTCGTCCGAAAATTGATTTTTTGGACTTTACCAAAAATGATTCAAAATGTCAATTGGATCATGCCTCATGTTGAATAACCACTTTTTAAACCCTCACAGTGACCAAATTTGCCATTTTTACAGAGTTTTGCTTACTCAGAAGCTTCAATTTTGACCAATTTCATGGCTGAGAAATGACTTTAAACACACTTATTTTAGTTGAAAAAGTAATAATTCACATCCAACAGTAATTTGCAGTCAAAAGATTAAATGTTAAAATTTCATCAGAATTGACCATTTTGGGAACGTTCGACAGCTCCGCGGTCATCGTTTTTCGTCCGAAAATTGATTTTTTGGACTTTACCAAAAATGATTCAAAATGTCAATTGGATCATGCCTAATGTTGAATAACCACTTTTCAAACCCTCACAGTGTCCAAAATTGCCATTTTTACAGAGTTTTGCTTACTCAGAAGCTTCAATTTTGACCAATTTCAGGCAGAGAAATTACTTTAAACACACTTATTTTAGTTGAAAAGGTAATAATTCACATCCAACAGTAATTTGCAGTCAAAAGATTAAATGTTAAAATTTCATCAGAATTGACCATTTTGGGAACGTTCGTCAGCTCCGCGGTCATCGTTTTTCGTCCGAAAATTTATTTTTTGGACTTTACCAAAAATGATTCAATATGTCAATTGGATCGTGCCTCATGTTGAATAACCAGTTTTTAAACCCTCACAGTGACCAAAATTGCCATTTTTACAGAGTTTTGCTTACTCAGAAGCTTCAATTTTGACCAATTTCAGGCAGAGAAATGACTTTAAACACACTTATTTTAGTTGAAAAAGTAATAATTCACATCCAACAGTAATTTGCAGTCAAAAGATTAAATGTTAAAATTTCATCAGAATTGACCATTTTTGGAACGTTCGACAGCTCCGCGGTCATCGTTTTTCGTCCGAAAATTGATTTTTTGGACTTTACCAAAAATGATTCAAAATGTCAATTGGATCATGCCTCATGATGAATAACCACTGTTTAAACCCTCACAGTGACCAAAATTGCCATTTTTACAGAGTTTTGCTTACTCAGAAGCTTCAATTTTGACCAATTTCAGGCAGAGAAATGACTTTAAACACACTTATTTTAGTTGAAAAAGTAATAATTCACATCCAACAGTGATTTGCAGTCAAAAGATTAAATGTTAAAATTTCATCAGAATTTACCATTTTGGGAACGTTCGACAGCTCCGCGGTCATCGTTTTTCGTCCGAAAATTGATTTTTTGGACTATACCAAAAATGATTCAAAATGTCAATTGGATCGTGCCTCATGTTGAATAACCAGTTTTTAAACCCTCACAGTGACCAAAATTGCCATTTTTACAGAGTTTTGCTTACTCAGAAGCTTCAATTTTGACCAATTTCAGGCAGAGAAATGACTTTAAACACACTTATTTTAGTTGAAAAAGTAATATTTCACATCCAACAGTAATTTGCAGTCAAAAGATTAAATGTTAAAATTTCATCAGAATTGACCATTTTGGGAACGTTCGACAGCTCCGTGGTCATCGTTTTTCGTCCGAAAATTGATTTTTGGGACTTTACCAAAAATGATTCAAAATGTCAATTGTGCCTCATGTTGAATAAGCACTTTTTAAACCCTCACAGTGACCAAAATTGCCATTTTTACAGAGTTTTGCTTACTCAGAAGCTTCAATTTTGACCAATTTCAGGCAGAGAAATGACTTTAAACACACTTATTTTAGTTGAAAAAGTAATAATTCACATCCAACAGTAATTTGCAGTCAAAAGATTAAATGTTAAAATTTCATCAGAATTTACCATTTTGGGAACGTTCGACAGCTCCGCGGTCATCGTTTTTCGTCCGAAAATTGATTTTTGGGACTTTACCAAAAATGATTCAAAATGTCAATTGGATCGTGCCTCATGTTGAATAACCAGTTTTTAAACCCTCACAGTGACCAAAATTGCCATTTTTACAGAGTTTTGCTTACTCAGAAGCTTCAATTTTGACCAATTTCAGGCAGAGAAATTACTTTAAACACACTTATTTTAGTTGAAAAAGTAATAATTCACATCCAACAGTAATTTGCAGTCAAAAGATTAAATGTTAAAATTTCATCAGAATTGACCATTTTGGGAACGTTCGACAGCTCCGCGGTCATCGTTTTTCGTCCAAAAAATGATTTTTTGGACTTTACCAAAAATGATTCAAAATGTCAATTTGATCATGCCTCATGATGAATAACCACTTTTTAAACCCTCACAGTGACCAAAATTGCCATTTTTACAGAGTTTTGCTTACTCGAAGCTTCAATTTTGACCAATTTCAGGCAGAGAAATTACTTTAAACACACTTATTTTAGTTGAAAAGTAATAATTCACATCCAACAGTAATTTGCAGTCAAAAGATGAAATGTTAAAATTTCATCAGAATTGACCATTTTGGGAACGTTCGACAGCTCCGCGGTCATCGTTTTTCGTCCGAAAATTGATTTTTTGGACTTTACCAAAAATGATTCAAAATGTCAATTGGATCGTGCCTCATGTTGAATAACCACTTTTTAAACCCTCACAGTGACCAAAATTGCCATTTTTACAGAGTTTTGCTTACTCAGAAGCTTCAATTTTGACCAATTTCGGGCAGAGAAATGACTTTAAACACACTTATTTTAGTTGAAAAAGTAATAATTCACATCCAACAGTAATTTGCAGTCAAAAGATTAAATGTTAAAATTTCATCAGAATTTACCATTTTGGGAACGTTCGACAGCTCCGCGGTCATCGTTTTTCGTCCGAAAATTGATTTTTTGGACTTTACCAAAAATGATTCAAAATGTCAATTGGATCGTGCCTCGTGTTGAATAACCAGTTTTTAAACCCTCACAGTGACCAAAATTGCCATTTTTACAGAGTTTTGCTTACTCAGAAGCTTCAATTTTGACCAATTTCAGGCAAAGAAATGACTTTAAACACACTTATTTTAGTTGAAAAAGTAATAATTCACATCCAACAGTAATTTGCAGTCAAAAGATTAAATGTTAAAATTTCATCAGAATTTACCATTTTGGGAACGTTCGACAGCTCCGCGGTCATCGTTTTTCGTCCGAAAATTGATTTTTTGGACTTTACCAAAAATGATTCAAAATGTCAATTGGATCGTGCCTCATGTTGAATAACCAGTTTTTAAACCCTCACAGTGACCAAAATTGCCATTTTTACAGAGTTTTGCTTACTCAGAAGCTTCAATTTTGACCAATTTCAGGCAGAGAAATTACTTTAAACACACTTATTTTAGTTGAAAAAGTAATAATTCACATCCAACAGTAATTTGCAGTCAAAAGATTAAATGTTAAAATTTCATCAGAATTGACCATTTTGGGAACGTTCGACAGCTCCGCGGTCATCGTTTTTCGTCCGAAAATTGATTTTTTGGACTTTACCAAAAATGATTCAAAATGTCAATTGGATCATGCCTCATGATGAATAACCACTTTTTAAACCCTCACAGTGACCAAAATTGCCATTTTTACAGAGTTTTGCTTACTCAGAAGCTTCAATTTTGACCAATTTCAGGCAGAGAAATTACTTTAAACACACTTATTTTAGTTGAAAAGTAATAATTCACATCCAACAGTAATTTGCAGTCAAAAGATTAAATGTTAAAATTTCATCAGAATTGACCATTTTAGGAACGTTCGACAGCTCCGCGGTCATCGTTTTTCGTCCGAAAATTGATTTTTTGGACTTTACCAAAAATGATTCAAAATGTCAATTGGATCGTGCCTCATGTTGAATAACCACTTTTTAAACCCTCACAGTGACCAAAATTGCCATTTTTACAGAGTTTTGCTTACTCAGAAGCTTCAATTTTGACCAATTTCAGGCAGAGAAATGACTTTAAACACACTTATTTTAGTTGAAAAAGTAATAATTCACATCCAACAGTAATTTGCAGTCAAAAGATTAAATGTTAAAATTCCATCAGAATTGACCATTTTGGGAACGTTCGACAGCTCCGCGGTCGTTTTTCGTCCGAAAATTGATTTTTTGGACTTTTTTCCAAAAATGATTCAAAATGTCAATTGGATCATGCCTCATGTTGAATAACCACTTTTTAAACCCTCACAATGTCCAAAATTGCCATTTTTACAGAGTTTTGCTTACTCAGAAGCTTCAATTTTGACCAATTTCAGGCAGAGAAATGACTTTAAACACACTTATTTTCGTTGAAAAAGTAATAATTCACATCCAACAGTAATTTGCAGTCAAAAGATTAAATGTTAAAATTTCATCAGAATTGACCATTTTGGGATTGTTCGACAGCTCCGCGGTCATCGTTTTTTGTCAGAAAATTGATTTTTTGGACTTTACCAAAAATGATTCAAAATGTCAATTGGATCATGCCTCATGTTGAATAACCACTTTTTAAACCCTCACAGTGTCCAAAATTGCCATTTTTACAGTTTTGCTTACTCAGAAGCTTCAATTTTGACCGATTTCAGGCAGAGAAATGACTTTAAACACACTTATTTTAGTTGAAAAAGTAATAATTCACATCCAACAGTAATTTGCAGTCAAAAGATTAAATGTTAAAATTTCATCAGAATTGACCATTTTGGGAACGTTCGACAGCTCCGCGGTCATCGTTTTTCGTCTGAAAATTAATTTTTTGGACTTTACCAAAAATTATTCAAAATGTCAATTGGATCGTGCCTCATGTTGAATAACCACTTTTTAAACCCTCACAGTGACCAAAATTTCCATTTTTACAGAGTTTTGCTTACTCAGAAGCTTCAATTTTGACCAATTTCAGGCACAGAAATTACTTTAAACACACTTATTTTAGTTGAAAAAGTAATAATTCACATCCAACAGTAATTTGCAGTCAAAAGATTAAATGTTAAAATTTCATCAGAATTGACCATTTTGGGGACGTTCGACAGCTCCGGGGTCATCGTTTTTTGTCCGAAAATTAATTTTTGGGACTTTACCAAAAATGATTCAAAATGTCAATTGGATCGTGCCTCATGTTGAATAACCAGTTTTTAAACCTCACAGTGACCAAAATTGCCATTTTTACAGAGTTTTGCTTACTCAGCAGCTTCAATTTTGACCAATTTCAGGCAGAGAAATGACTTTAAACACACTTATTTTAGTTGAAAAAGTAATATTTCACATCCAACAGTAATTTGCAGTCAAAAGATTAAATGTTAAAATTTCATCCGAATTGACCATTTTGGGAACGTTCGACAGCTCCGTGGTCTTCGTTTTTCGTCCGAAAATTGATTTTTGGGACTTTACCAAAAATGATTCAAAATGTCAATTGGATCGTGCCTCATGTTGAATAAGCACTTTTTAAACCCTCACAGTGACCAAAATTGCCATTTTTACAGTTTTGCTTACTCAGAAGCTTCAATTTTGACCAATTTCAGGCAGAGAAATGACTTTAAACACACTTATTTTAGTTGAAAAAGTAATAATTCACATCCAACAGTAATTTGCAGTCAAAAGATTAAATGTTAAAATTTCATCAGAATTTACCATTTTGGGAACGTTCGAAAGCTCCGCGGTCATCGTTTTACGTCCGAAAATTGATTTTTTGGACTTTACCAAAAATGATTCAAAATGTCAATTGGATCGTGCCTCATGTTGAATAACCACTTTTTGAACCCTCACAGCGACCAAAATTGCCATTTTTACAGAGTTTTGCTTACTCAGAAGCTTCAATTTTGAACAATTTTAGGCAGAGAAATTACTTTAAACACACTTATTTTAGTTGAAAAAGTAATAATTCACATCCAACAGTAATTTGCAGTCAAAAGATTAAATGTTAAAATGTCATCAGAATTGACCATTTTGGGAACGTTCGACAGCTCTGCGGTCATCGTTTTTCGTCCGAAAATTGATTTTTTGGACTTTACCAAAAATGATTCAAAATGTCAATTGGATCGTGCCTCATGTTGAATAACCACTTTTTAAACCCTCACAGTGACCAAAATTGCCATTTTTACAGAGTTTTGCTTACTCAGAAGCTTCAATTTTGACCAATTTCAGGCACAGAAATTACTTTAAACACACTTATTTTAGTTGAAAAAGTAATAATTCACATCCAACAGTAATTTGCAGTCAAAAGATTAAATGTTAAAATTTCATCAGAATTGACCATTTTGGGGACGTTCGACAGCTCCGGGGTCATCGTTTTATGTCCGAAAATTAATTTTTGGGACTTTACCAAAAATGATTCAAAATGTCAATTGGATCGTGCCTCTTGTTGAATAACCAGTTTTTAAACCCTCACAGTGACCAAAATTGCCATTTTTACAGAGTTTTGCTTACTCAGAAGCTTCAATTTTGACCAATTTCAGGCAGAGAAATGACTTTAAACACACTTATTTTAGTTGAAAAAGTAATAATTCACATCCAACAGTAATTTGCAGTCAAAAGATTAAATGTTAAAATTTCATCAGAATTTACCATTTTGGGAACGTTCGACAGCTCCGCGGTCATCGTTTTTCGTCCGAAAATTGATTTTTTGGACTTTACCAAAAATGATTCAAAATGTCAATTGGATCATGCCTCATGTTGAATAACCACTTTTTAAACCCTCACAGTGACCAAAATTGCCATTTTTACAGAGTTTTGCTTACTCAGAAGCTTCAATTTTGACCAATTTCAGGCAGAGAAATGACTTTAAACACACTTATTTTAGTTGAAAAGGTAATAATTCACATCCAACAGTAATTTGCTGTCAAAAGATTAAATGTTAAAATTTCATCAGAATTGACCATTTTGGGAACATTCGACAGCTCCGCGGTCATCGTTTTTCGTCCGAAAATTTATTTTTGGGACTTTACCAAAAATGATTCAAAATGTCAATTGGATCGTGCCTCATGTTGAATAACCAGTTTTTAAACCCTCACAGTGACCAAAATTGCCATTTTTACAGAGTTTTGCTTACTCAGAAGCTTCAATTTTGACCAATTTCAGGCAGAGAAATGACTTTAAACACACTTTTTTTAGTTGAAAAAGTAATATTTCACACCCAACAGTAATTTGCAGTCAAAAGATTAAATGTTAAAATTTCATCAGAATTGACCATTTTGGGAACGTTCGACAGCTCCGCGGTCATCGTTTTTCGTCCGAAAATTGATTTTTGGGACTTTACCAAAAATGATTCAAAATGTCAATTGGATCGTGCCTCATGTTGAATAACCAGTTTTTAAACCCTCACAGTGACCAAAATTGCCATTTTTACAGAGTTTTGCTTACTCAGAAGCTTCAATTTTGAACAATTTTAGGCAGAGAAATTACTTTAAACACACTTATTTTAGTTGAAAAAGTAATAATTCACATCCAACAGTAATTTGCAGTCAAAAGATTAAATGTTAAAATTTCATCAGAATTTACCATTTTGGGAACGTTCGACAGCTCCGCGGTCATCGTTTTTCATCCGAAAATTGATTTTTTGGATTTTACCAAAAATGATTCAAAATGTCAATTGGATCATGCCTCATGTTGAATAACCACTTTTTAAACCCTCACAGTGTCCAAAATTGCCATTTTTACAGAGTTTTGCTTACTCAGAAGCTTCAATTTTGACCAATTTCAGGCAGAGAAATGACTTTAAACACACTTATTTTAGTTGAAAAAGTAATAATTCACATCCAACAGTAATTTGCAGTCAAAAGAATAAATGTTAAAATTTCATCAGAATTGACCCTTTTGGGAAAGTTCGACAGCTCCGCGGTCATCGTTTTTCGTCCGAAAATTTATTTTTTGGACTTTACCAAAAATGATTCAAAATGTCAATTGGATCGTGCCTCATGTTGAATAACCACTTTTTAAACCCTCACAGTGACCAAAATTGCCATTTTTACAGAGTTTTGCTTACTCAGAAGCTTCAATTTTGACCAATTTCAGGCAGAGAAATGACTTTAAACACACTTATTTTAGTTGAAAAGGTAATAATTCACATCCAACAGTAATTTGCTGTCAAAAGATTAAATGTTAAAATTTCATCAGAATTGACCATTTTGGGAACATTCGACAGCTCCGCGGTCATCGTTTTTCGTCCGAAAATTTATTTTTTGGACTTTACCAAAAATGATTCAAAATGTCAATTGGATCGTGCCTCATGTTGAATAACCACTTTTTAAACCCTCACAGTGACCAAAATTGCCATTTTTACAGAGTTTTGCTTACTCAGAAGCTTCAATTTTGAACAATTTTAGGCAGAGAAATTACTTTAAACACACTTATTTTAGTTGAAAAAGTAATAATTCACATCCAACAGTAATTTGCAGTCAAAAGATTAAATGTTAACATTTCCTCAGAATTGACTATTTTGGGAACGTTCGTCAGCTCCGCGGTCATCGTTTTACGTCCGAAAATTGATTTTTTGGACTTTACCAAAAATGATTCAAAATGTCAATTGGATCGTGCCTCATGTTGAATAACCACTTTTTAAACCCTCACAGTGACCAAAATTGCCATTTTTACAGAGTTTTGCTTACTCAGAAGCTTCAATTTTGACCACTTTCAGGCAGAGAAATGACTTTAAACACATTTATTTTAGTTGAAAAAGTAATATTTCACATCCAACAGTAATTTGCAGTCAAAAGATTAAATGTTAAAATTTCATCAGAATTGACCATTTTGGGAATGTTCGACAGCTCCGTGGTCATCGTTTTTCGTCCGAAAATTGATTTTTGGGACTTTACCAAAAATGATTCAAAATGTCAATTGGATCATGCCTCATGTTGAATAACCACTTTTTAAACCCTCACAGTGTCCAAAATTGCCATTTTTACAGAGTTTTGCTTACTCAGAAGCTTCAATTTTGACCAATTTCAGGCAGAGAAATGACTTTAAACACACTTATTTTAGTTGAAAAAGTAATAATTCACATCCAACAGTAATTTGCAGTCAAAAGAATAAATGTTAAAATTTCATCAGAATTGACCATTTTGGGAAAGTTCGACAGCTCCGCGGTCATCGTTTTTCGTCCGAAAATTTATTTTTTGGACTTTACCAAAAATGATTCAAAATGTCAATTGGATCGTGCCTCATGTTGAATAACCACTTTTTAAACCCTCACAGTGACCAAAATTGCCATTTTTACAGAGTTTTGCTTACTCAGAAGCTTCAATTTTGACCAATTTCAGGCAGAGAAATGACTTTAAACACACTTATTTTAGTTGAAAAGGTAATAATTCACATCCAACAGTAATTTGCTGTCAAAAGATTAAATGTTAAAATTTCATCAGAATTGACCATTTTGGGAACATTCGACAGCTCCGCGGTCATCGTTTTTCGTCCGAAAATTTATTTTTTGGACTTTACCAAAAATGATTCAAAATGTCAATTGGATCGTGCCTCATGTTGAATAACCAGTTTTTAAACCCTCACAGTGACCAAAATTGCCATTTTTACAGAGTTTTGCTTACTCAGAAGCTTCAATTTTGAACAATTTTAGGCAGAGAAATTACTTTAAACACACTTATTTTAGTTGAAAAAGTAATAATTCACATCCAACAGTAATTTGCAGTCAAAAGATTAAATGTTAAAATTTCATCAGAATTTACCATTTTGGGAACGTTCGACACCTCCGCGGTCATCGTTTTTCATCCGAAAATTGATTTTTTGGACTTTACCAAAAATAATTCAAAATGTCAATTGGATCATGCCTCATGTTGAATAACCACTTTTTAAACCCTCACAGTGTCCAAAATTGCCATTTTTACAGAGTTTTGCTTACTCAGAAGCTTCAATTTTGACCAATTTCAGGCAGAGAAATGACTTTAAACACACTTATTTTAGTTGAAAAAGTAATAATTCACATCCAACAGTAATTTGCAGTCAAAAGAATAAATGTTAAAATTTCATCAGAATTGACCATTTTGGGAAAGTTCGACAGCTCCGCGGTCATCGTTTTTCGTCCAAAAATTTATTTTTTGGACTTTACCAAAAATGATTCAAAATGTCAATTGGATCGTGCCTCATGTTGAATAACCAGTTTTTAAACCCTCACAGTGACCAAAATTGCCATTTTTACAGAGTTTTGCTTACTCAGAAGCTTCAATTTTGACCAATTTCAGGCAGAGAAATGACTTTAAACACACTTATTTTAGTTGAAAAAGTAATAATTCACATCCAACAGTAATTTGCAGTCAAAAGATTAAATGTTAAAATTTCATCAGAATTGACCATTTTGGGGACGTTCGACAGCTCCGGGGTCATCGTTTTTTGTCCGAAAATTAATTTTTGGGACTTTACCAAAAATGATTCAAAATGTCAATTGGATCGTGCCTCGTGTTGAATAACCAGTTTTTAAACCCTCACAGTGACCAAAATTGCCATTTTTACAGAGTTTTGCTTACTCAGAAGCTTCAATTTTGACCAATTTCAGGCAGAGAAATGACTTTAAACACACTTATTTTAGTTGAAAAAGTAATAATTCACATCCAACAGTAATTTGCAGTCAAAAGATTAAATGTTAAAATTTCATCAGAATTGACCATTTTGGGGACGTTCGACAGCTCCGCGGTCATCGTTTTTCGTCCGAAAATTTATTTTTTGGACTTTACCAAAAATGATTCAAAATGTCAATTGGATCGTGCCTCATGTTGAATAACCACTTTTTAAACCCTCACAGTGACCAAAATTGCCATTTTTACAGAGTTTTGCTTACTCAGAAGCTTCAATTTTGAACAATTTTAGGCAGAGAAATTACTTTAAACACACTTATTTTAGTTGAAAAAGTAATAATTCACATCCAACAGTAATTTGCAGTCAAAAGATTAAATGTTAACATTTCCTCAGAATTGACTATTTTGGGAACGTTCGTCAGCTCCGCGGTCATCGTTTTACGTCCGAAAATTGATTTTTTGGACTTTACCAAAAATGATTCAAAATGTCAATTGGATCGTGCCTCATGTTGAATAACCACTTTTTAAACCCTCACAGTGACCAAAATTGCCATTTTTACAGAGTTTTGCTTACTCAGAAGCTTCAATTTTGACCACTTTCAGGCAGAGAAATGACTTTAAACACATTTATTTTAGTTGAAAAAGTAATATTTCACATCCAACAGTAATTTGCAGTCAAAAGATTAAATGTTAAAATTTCATCAGAATTGACCATTTTGGGAATGTTCGACAGCTCCGTGGTCATCGTTTTTCGTCCGAAAATTGATTTTTGGGACTTTACCAAAAATGATTCAAAATGTCAATTGGATCATGCCTCATGTTGAATAACCACTTTTTAAACCCTCACAGTGTCCAAAATTGCCATTTTTACAGAGTTTTGCTTACTCAGAAGCTTCAATTTTGACCAATTTCAGGCAGAGAAATGACTTTAAACACACTTATTTTAGTTGAAAAAGTAATAATTCACATCCAACAGTAATTTGCAGTCAAAAGAATAAATGTTAAAATTTCATCAGAATTGACCATTTTGGGAAAGTTCGACAGCTCCGCGGTCATCGTTTTTCGTCCGAAAATTTATTTTTTGGACTTTACCAAAAATGATTCAAAATGTCAATTGGATCGTGCCTCATGTTGAATAACCACTTTTTAAACCCTCACAGTGACCAAAATTGCCATTTTTACAGAGTTTTGCTTACTCAGAAGCTTCAATTTTGACCAATTTCAGGCAGAGAAATGACTTTAAACACACTTATTTTAGTTGAAAAGGTAATAATTCACATCCAACAGTAATTTGCTGTCAAAAGATTAAATGTTAAAATTTCATCAGAATTGACCATTTTGGGAACATTCGACAGCTCCGCGGTCATCGTTTTTCGTCCGAAAATTTATTTTTTGGACTTTACCAAAAATGATTCAAAATGTCAATTGGATCGTGCCTCATGTTGAATAACCAGTTTTTAAACCCTCACAGTGACCAAAATTGCCATTTTTACAGAGTTTTGCTTACTCAGAAGCTTCAATTTTGAACAATTTTAGGCAGAGAAATTACTTTAAACACACTTATTTTAGTTGAAAAAGTAATAATTCACATCCAACAGTAATTTGCAGTCAAAAGATTAAATGTTAAAATTTCATCAGAATTTACCATTTTGGGAACGTTCGACACCTCCGCGGTCATCGTTTTTCATCCGAAAATTGATTTTTTGGACTTTACCAAAAATAATTCAAAATGTCAATTGGATCATGCCTCATGTTGAATAACCACTTTTTAAACCCTCACAGTGTCCAAAATTGCCATTTTTACAGAGTTTTGCTTACTCAGAAGCTTCAATTTTGACCAATTTCAGGCAGAGAAATGACTTTAAACACACTTATTTTAGTTGAAAAAGTAATAATTCACATCCAACAGTAATTTGCAGTCAAAAGAATAAATGTTAAAATTTCATCAGAATTGACCATTTTGGGAAAGTTCGACAGCTCCGCGGTCATCGTTTTTCGTCCAAAAATTTATTTTTTGGACTTTACCAAAAATGATTCAAAATGTCAATTGGATCGTGCCTCATGTTGAATAACCAGTTTTTAAACCCTCACAGTGACCAAAATTGCCATTTTTACAGAGTTTTGCTTACTCAGAAGCTTCAATTTTGACCAATTTCAGGCAGAGAAATGACTTTAAACACACTTATTTTAGTTGAAAAAGTAATAATTCACATCCAACAGTAATTTGCAGTCAAAAGATTAAATGTTAAAATTTCATCAGAATTGACCATTTTGGGGACGTTCGACAGCTCCGGGGTCATCGTTTTTTGTCCGAAAATTAATTTTTGGGACTTTACCAAAAATGATTCAAAATGTCAATTGGATCGTGCCTCGTGTTGAATAACCAGTTTTTAAACCCTCACAGTGACCAAAATTGCCATTTTTACAGAGTTTTGCTTACTCAGAAGCTTCAATTTTGACCAATTTCAGGCAGAGAAATGACTTTAAACACACTTATTTTAGTTGAAAAAGTAATAATTCACATCCAACAGTAATTTGCAGTCAAAAGATTAAATGTTAAAATTTCATCAGAATTGACCATTTTGGGGACGTTCGACAGCTCCGCGGTCATCGTTTTTCGTCCGAAAATTGATTTTTTGAACTTTACCAAAAATGATTCAAAATGTCAATTGGATCATGCCTCATGATGAATAACCACTTTTTAAACCATCACAGTGACCAAAATTGCCATTTTTACAGAGTTTTGCTTACTCAGAAGCTTCAATTTTAACCAATTTCAGGCAGAGAAATTACTTTAAACACACTTATTTTAGTTGAAAAAGTAATAATTCACATCCAACAGTAATTTGCAGTCAAAAGATTAAATGTTAAAATTTCATCAGAATTGACCATTTTGGGAACGTTCGACAGCTCCGCGGTCATCGTTTTTCGTCCGAAAATTGATTTTTTGGACTTTACCAAAAATGATTCAAAATGTCAATTGGATCGTGCCTCATGTTGAATAACCACTTTTTAAACCATCACAGTGACCAAAATTGCCATTTTTACAGAGTTTTGCTTACTCAGAAGCTTCAATTTTGACCAATTTCAGGCAGAGAAATGACTTTAAACACACTTATTTTAGTTGAAAAGGTAATAATTCACATCCAACAGTAATTTGCAGTCAAAAGATTAAATGTTAAAATTTCATCAGAATTGACCATTTTGGGAACATTCGACAGCTCCGCGGTCATCGTTTTTCGTCCGAAAATTTATTTTTTGGACTTTACCAAAAATGATTCAAAATGTCAATTGGATCATGCCTCATGTTGAATAACCACTTTTTAAACCCTCACAGTGACCAAAATTGCCATTTTTACAGAGTTTTGCTTACTCAGAAGCTTCAATTTTGACCGATTTCAGGCAGAGAAATGACTTTAAACACACTTATTTTAGTTGAAAAAGTAATAATTCACATCCAACAGTAATTTGCAGTCAAAAGATTAAATGTTAAAATTTCATCAGAATTGACCATTTTGGGAACGTTCGACAGCTCCGCGGTCATCGTTTTTCGTCTGAAAATAAATTTTTTGGACTTTACCAAAAATTATTCAAAATGTCAATTGGATCGTGCCTCATGTTGAATAACCACTTTTTAAACCCTCACAGTGACCAAAATTTCCATTTTTACAGAGTTTTGCTTACTCAGAAGCTTCAATTTTGACCAATTTCAGGCACAGAAATTACTTTAAACACACTTATTTTAGTTGAAAAAGTAATAATTCACATCCAACAGTAATTTGAGTCAAAAGATTAAATGTTAAAATTTCATCAGAATTGACCATTTTGGGGACGTTCGACAGCTCCGGGGTCATCGTTTTTTGTCCGAAAATTAATTTTTGGGACTTTACCAAAAATGATTCAAAATGTCAATTGGATCGTGCCTCATGTTGAATAACCAGTTTTTAAACCTCACAGTGACCAAAATTGCCATTTTTACAGAGTTTTGCTTACTCAGCAGCTTCAATTTTGACCAATTTCAGGCAGAGAAATGACTTTAAACACACTTATTTTAGTTGAAAAAGTAATATTTCACATCCAACAGTAATTTGCAGTCAAAAGATTAAATGTTAAAATTTCATCCGAATTGACCATTTTGGGAACGTTCGACAGCTCCGTGGTCTTCGTTTTTCGTCCGAAAATTGATTTTTGGGACTTTACCAAAAATGATTCAAAATGTCAATTGGATCGTGCCTCATGTTGAATAAGCACTTTTTAAACCCTCACAGTGACCAAAATTGCCATTTTTACAGAGTTTTGCTTACTCAGAAGCTTCAATTTTGACCAATTTCAGGCAGAGAAATGACTTTAAACACACTTATTTTAGTTGAAAAAGTAATAATTCACATCCAACAGTAATTTGCAGTCAAAAGATTAAATGTTAAAATTTCATCAGAATTTACCATTTTGGGAACGTTCGAAAGCTCCGCGGTCATCGTTTTACGTCCGAAAATTGATTTTTTGGACTTTACCAAAAATGATTCAAAATGTCAATTGGATCGTGCCTCATGTTGAATAACCACTTTTTGAACCCTCACAGCGACCAAAATTGCCATTTTTACAGAGTTTTGCTTACTCAGAAGCTTCAATTTTGACCAATTTCAGGCAGAGAAATGACTTTAAACACACTTATTTTAGTTGAAAAAGTAATAATTCACATCCAACAGTAATTTGCAGTCAAAAGATTAAATGTTAAAATTTCATCAGAATTGACCATTTTGGGGACGTTCGACAGCTCCGGGGTCATCGTTTTATGTCCGAAAATTAATTTTTGGGACTTTACCAAAAATGATTCAAAATGTCAATTGGATCGTGCCTCTTGTTGAATAACCAGTTTTTAAACCCTCACAGTGACCAAAATTGCCATTTTTACAGAGTTTTGCTTACTCAGAAGCTTCAATTTTGACCAATTTCAGGCAGAGAAATGACTTTAAACACACTTATTTTAGTTGAAAAAGTAATAATTCACATCCAACAGTAATTTGCAGTCAAAAGATTAAATGTTAAAATTTCATCAGAATTTACCATTTTGGGAACGTTCGACAGCTCCGCGGTCATCGTTTTTCGTCCGAAAATTGATTTTTTGGACTTTACCAAAAATGATTCAAAATGTCAATTGGATCATGCCTCATGTTGAATAACCACTTTTTAAACCCTCACAGTGACCAAAATTGCCATTTTTACAGAGTTTTGCTTACTCAGAAGCTTCAATTTTGACCAATTTCAGGCAGAGAAATGACTTTAAACACACTTATTTTAGTTGAAAAGGTAATAATTCACATCCAACAGTAATTTGCTGTCAAAAGATTAAATGTTAAAATTTCATCAGAATTGACCATTTTGGGAACATTCGACAGCTCCGCGGTCATCGTTTTTCGTCCGAAAATTTATTTTTGGGACTTTACCAAAAATGATTCAAAATGTCAATTGGATCGTGCCTCATGTTGAATAACCAGTTTTTAAACCCTCACAGTGACCAAAATTGCCATTTTTACAGAGTTTTGCTTACTCAGAAGCTTCAATTTTGACCAATTTCAGGCAGAGAAATGACTTTAAACACACTTTTTTTAGTTGAAAAAGTAATATTTCACACCCAACAGTAATTTGCAGTCAAAAGATTAAATGTTAAAATTTCATCAGAATTGACCATTTTGGGAACGTTCGACAGCTCCGTGGTCATCGTTTTTCGTCCGAAAATTGATTTTTGGGACTTTACCAAAAATGATTCAAAATGTCAATTGGATCGTGCCTCATGTTGAATAACCAGTTTTTAAACCCTCACAGTGACCAAAATTGCCATTTTTACAGAGTTTTGCTTACTCAGAAGCTTCAATTTTGAACAATTTTAGGCAGAGAAATTACTTTAAACACACTTATTTTAGTTGAAAAAGTAATAATTCACATCCAACAGTAATTTGCAGTCAAAAGATTAAATGTTAAAATTTCATCAGAATTTACCATTTTGGGAACGTTCGACAGCTCCGCGGTCATCGTTTTTCATCCGAAAATTGATTTTTTGGACTTTACCAAAAATGATTCAAAATGTCAATTGGATCATGCCTCATGTTGAATAACCACTTTTTAAACCCTCACAGTGTCCAAAATTGCCATTTTTACAGAGTTTTGCTTACTCAGAAGCTTCAATTTTGACCAATTTCAGGCAGAGAAATGACTTTAAACACACTTATTTTAGTTGAAAAAGTAATAATTCACATCCAACAGTAATTTGCAGTCAAAAGAATAAATGTTAAAATTTCATCAGAATTGACCCTTTTGGGAAAGTTCGACAGCTCCGCGGTCATCGTTTTTCGTCCGAAAATTTATTTTTTGGACTTTACCAAAAATGATTCAAAATGTCAATTGGATCGTGCCTCATGTTGAATAACCACTTTTTAAACCCTCACAGTGACCAAAATTGCCATTTTTACAGAGTTTTGCTTACTCAGAAGCTTCAATTTTGACCAATTTCAGGCAGAGAAATGACTTTAAACACACTTATTTTAGTTGAAAAGGTAATAATTCACATCCAACAGTAATTTGCTGTAAAAAGATTAAATGTTAAAATTTCATCAGAATTGACCATTTTGGGAACATTCGACAGCTCCGCGGTCATCGTTTTTCGTCCGAAAATTTATTTTTTGGACTTTACCAAAAATGATTCAAAATGTCAATTGGATCGTGCCTCATGTTGAATAACCACTTTTTAAACCCTCACAGTGACCAAAATTGCCATTTTTACAGAGTTTTGCTTACTCAGAAGCTTCAATTTTGAACAATTTTAGGCAGAGAAATTACTTTAAACACACTTATTTTAGTTGAAAAAGTAATAATTCACATCCAACAGTAATTTGCAGTCAAAAGATTAAATGTTAACATTTCCTCAGAATTGACTATTTTGGGAACGTTCGTCAGCTCCGCGGTCATCGTTTTACGTCCGAAAATTGATTTTTTGGACTTTACCAAAAATGATTCAAAATGTCAATTGGATCGTGCCTCATGTTGAATAACCACTTTTTAAACCCTCACAGTGACCAAAATTGCCATTTTTACAGAGTTTTGCTTACTCAGAAGCTTCAATTTTGACCACTTTCAGGCAGAGAAATGACTTTAAACACATTTATTTTAGTTGAAAAAGTAATATTTCACATCCAACAGTAATTTGCAGTCAAAAGATTAAATGTTAAAATTTCATCAGAATTGACCATTTTGGGAACGTTCGACAGCTCCGTGGTCATCGTTTTTCGTCCGAAAATTGATTTTTGGGACTTTACCAAAAATGATTCAAAATGTCAATTGGATCATGCCTCATGTTGAATAACCACTTTTTAAACCCTCACAGTGTCCAAAATTGCCATTTTTACAGAGTTTTGCTTACTCAGAAGCTTCAATTTTGACCAATTTCAGGCAGAGAAATGACTTTAAACACACTTATTTTAGTTGAAAAAGTAATAATTCACACCCAACAGTAATTTGCAGTCAAAAGAATAAATGTTAAAATTTCATCAGAATTGACCATTTTGGGAAAGTTCGACAGCTCCGCGGTCATCGTTTTTCGTCCGAAAATTTATTTTTTGGACTTTACCAAAAATGATTCAAAATGTCAATTGGATCGTGCCTCATGTTGAATAACCACTTTTTAAACCCTCACAGTGACCAAAATTGCCATTTTTACAGAGTTTTGCTTACTCAGAAGCTTCAATTTTGACCAATTTCAGGCAGAGAAATGACTTTAAACACACTTATTTTAGTTGAAAAGGTAATAATTCACATCCAACAGTAATTTGCTGTCAAAAGATTAAATGTTAAAATTTCATCAGAATTGACCATTTTGGGAACATTCGACAGCTCCGCGGTCATCGTTTTTCGTCCGAAAATTTATTTTTTGGACTTTACCAAAAATGATTCAAAATGTCAATTGGATCGTGCCTCATGTTGAATAACCAGTTTTTAAACCCTCACAGTGACCAAAATTGCCATTTTTACAGAGTTTTGCTTACTCAGAAGCTTCAATTTTGAACAATTTTAGGCAGAGAAATTACTTTAAACACACTTATTTTAGTTGAAAAAGTAATAATTCACATCCAACAGTAATTTGCAGTCAAAAGATTAAATGTTAAAATTTCATCAGAATTTACCATTTTGGGAACGTTCGACACCTCCGCGGTCATCGTTTTTCATCCGAAAATTGATTTTTTGGACTTTACCAAAAATGATTCAAAATGTCAATTGGATCATGCCTCATGTTGAATAACCACTTTTTAAACCCTCACAGTGTCCAAAATTGCCATTTTTACAGAGTTTTGCTTACTCAGAAGCTTCAATTTTGACCAATTTCAGGCAGAGAAATGACTTTAAACACACTTATTTTAGTTGAAAAAGTAATAATTCACATCCAACAGTAATTTGCAGTCAAAAGAATAAATGTTAACATTTCATCAGAATTGACCATTTTGGGAAAGTTCGACAGCTCCGCGGTCATCGTTTTTCGTCCAAAAATTTATTTTTTGGACTTTACCAAAAATGATTCAAAATGTCAATTGGATCGTGCCTCATGTTGAATAACCAGTTTTTAAACCCTCACAGTGACCAAAATTGCCATTTTTACAGAGTTTTGCTTACTCAGAAGCTTCAATTTTGACCAATTTCAGGCAGAGAAATGACTTTAAACACACTTATTTTAGTTGAAAAAGTAATAATTCACATCCAACAGTAATTTGCAGTCAAAAGATTAAATGTTAAAATTTCATCAGAATTGACCATTTTGGGGACGTTCGACAGCTCCGGGGTCATCGTTTTTTGTCCGAAAATTAATTTTTGGGACTTTACCAAAAATGATTCAAAATGTCAATTGGATCGTGCCTCGTGTTGAATAACCAGTTTTTAAACCCTCACAGTGACCAAAATTGCCATTTTTACAGAGTTTTGCTTACTCAGAAGCTTCAATTTTGACCAATTTCAGGCAGAGAAATGACTTTAAACACACTTATTTTAGTTGAAAAAGTAATAATTCACATCCAACAGTAATTTGCAGTCAAAAGATTAAATGTTAAAATTTCATCAGAATTGACCATTTTGGGGACGTTCGACAGCTCCGCGGTCATCGTTTTTCGTCCGAAAATTGATTTTTTGAACTTTACCAAAAATGATTCAAAATGTCAATTGGATCATGCCTCATGATGAATAACCACTTTTTAAACCATCACAGTGACCAAAATTGCCATTTTTACAGAGTTTTGCTTACTCAGAAGCTTCAATTTTAACCAATTTCAGGCAGAGAAATTACTTTAAACACACTTATTTTAGTTGAAAAAGTAATAATTCACATCCAACAGTAATTTGCAGTCAAAAGATTAAATGTTAAAATTTCATCAGAATTGACCATTTTGGGAACGTTCGACAGCTCCGCGGTCATCGTTTTTCGTCCGAAAATTGATTTTTTGGACTTTACCAAAAATGATTCAAAATGTCAATTGGATCGTGCCTCATGTTGAATAACCACTTTTTAAACCATCACAGTGACCAAAATTGCCATTTTTACAGAGTTTTGCTTACTCAGAAGCTTCAATTTTGACCAATTTCAGGCAGAGAAATGACTTTAAACACACTTATTTTAGTTGAAAAAGTAATAATTCACATCCAACAGTAATTTGCAGTCAAAAGATTAAATGTTAAAATTTCATCAGAATTGACCATTTTGGGGACGTTCGACAGCTCCGGGGTCATCGTTTTTTGTCCGAAAATTAATTTTTGGGACTTTACCAAAAATGATTCAAAATGTCAATTGGATCGTGCCTCGTGTTGAATAACCAGTTTTTAAACCCTCACAGTGACCAAAATTGCCATTTTTACAGAGCTTTGCTTACTCAGAAGCTTCAATTTTGACCAATTTCAGGCAGAGAAATGACTTTAAACACACTTATTTTAGTTGAAAAAGTAATAAATCACATCCAACAGTAATTTGCAGTCAAAATATTAAATGTTAAAATTTCATCAGAATTTACCATTTTGGGAACGTTCGACAGCTCCGCGGTCATCGTTTTTCATCCGAAAATTGATTTTTTGGACTTTACCAAAAATGATTCAAAATGTCAATTGGATCGTGCCTCATGTTGAATAACCAGTTTTTAAACCCTCACAGTGACCAAAATTGCCATTTTTACAGAGTTTTGCTTACTCAGAAGCTTCAATTTTGACCAATTTCAGGCAGAGAAATTACTTTAAACACACTTATTTTAGTTGAAAAAGTAATAATTCACATCCAACAGTAATTTGCAGTCAAAAGATTAAATGTTAAAATTTCATCAGAATTGACCATTTTGGGAACGTTCGACAGCTCCGCGGTCATCGTTTTTCGTCCGAAAATTGATTTTTTGGACTTTACCAAAAATGATTCAAAATGTCAATTGGATCGTGCCTCATGTTGAATAACCACTTTTTAAACCCTCACAGTGACCAAAATTGCCATTTTTACAGAGTTTTGCTTACTCAGAAGCTTCAATTTTGACCAATTTCAGGCAGAGAAATGACTTTAAACACACTTATTTTAGTTGAAAAAGTAATAATTCACATCCAACAGTAATTTGCAGTCAAAAGATTAAATGTTAAAATTTCATCAGAATTGACCAGTTTGGGAACGTTCGACAGCTCCGCGGTCATCGTTTTTCGTCTGAAAATAAATTTTTGGGACTTTACCAAAAATGATTCAAAATGTCAATTGGATCGTGCCTCATGTTGAATAACAACTTTTTAAACCCTCACAGTGTCCAAAATTGCCATTTTTACAGAGTTTTGCTTACTCAGAAGCTTCAATTTTGACCAATTTCAGGCAGAGAAATGACTTTAAACACACTTATTTTAGTTGAAAAAGTAATAATTCACATCCAACAGTAATTTGCAGTCAAAAGATTAAATGTTAAAATTTCATCAGAATTGACCAGTTTGGGAACGTTCGACAGCTCCGCGGTCATCGTTTTTCGTCTGAAAATTAATTTTTGGGACTTTACCAAAAATGATTCAAAATGTCAATTGGATCGTGCCTCATGTTGAATAACCACTTTTTAAACCCTCACAGTGACCAAAATTGCCATTTTTACAGAGTTTTGCTTACTCAGAAGCTTCAATTTTGACCAATTTCAGGCAAAGAAATGACTTTAAACACACTTATTTTAGTTGAAAAAGTAATAATTCACATCCAACAAAAATTTGCAGTCAAAAGATTAAATGTTTAATTTTATCAGAATTGGCCATTTTGGGAACGTTCGACAGCTCCGCGGTCATCGTTTTTCGGCCGAAAATTGATTTTTTGGACTTTACCAAAAATGATTCAAAATGTCAATTGGATCGTGCCTCATGTTGAATAACCACTTTTTAAACCCTCACAGTGACCAAAATTGCCATTTTTACAGAGTTTTGCTTACTCAGAAGCTTCAATTTTGACCAATTTCAGGCAGAGAAATGACTTTAAACACACTTATTTTAGTTGAAAAAGTAATAATTCACATCCAACAGTAATTTGCAGTCAAAAGATTAAATGTCAAAATTTCATCAGAATTGACCATTTTGGGGACGTTCGACAGCTCCAGGGTCATCGTTTTTTGTCCGAAAATTAAGTTTTTGGGACTTTACCAAAAATGATTCAAAATGTCAATTGGATCGTGCCTCGTGTTGAATAACCAGTTTTTAAACCCTCACAGTGACCAAAATTGCCATTTTTACAGAGCTTTGCTTACTCAGAAGCTTCAATTTTGACCAATTTCAGGCAGAGAAATGACTTTAAACACACTTATTTTAGTTGAAAAAGTAATAAATCACATCCAACAGTAATTTGCAGTCAAAATATTAAATGTTAAAATTTCATCAGAATTTACCATTTTGGGAACGTTCGACAGCTCCGCGGTGATCGTTTTTCGTCCGAAAATTGATTTTTTGGACTTTACCAAAAATGATTCAAAATGTCAATTGGATCGTGCCTCATGTTGAATAACCAGTTTTTAAACCCTCACAGTGACCAAAATTGCCATTTTTACAGAGTTTTGCTTACTCAGAAGCTTCAATTTTGACCAATTTCAGGCAGAGAAATTACTTTAAACACACTTATTTTAGTTGAAAAAGTAATAATTAACATCCAACAGTAATTTGCAGTCAAAAGATTAAATGTTAAAATTTCATCAGAATTGACCATTTTGGGAATGTTCGACAGCTCCGCGGTCATCGTTTTTCGTCCGAAAATTGATTTTTTGGACTTTACCAAAAATGATTCAAAATGTCAATTGGATCGTGCCTCATGTTGAATAACCACTTTTTAAACCCTCACAGTGTCCAAAATTGCCATTTTTACAGAGTTTTGCTTACTCAGAAGCTTCAATTTTGACCAATTTCAGGCAGAGAAATGACTTTAAACACACTTATTTTAGTTGAAAAAGTAATAATTCACATCCAACAGTAATTTGCAGTCAAAAGATTAAATGTTAAAATTTCATCAGAATTGACCAGTTTGGGAACGTTCGACAGCTCCTAGGTCATCGTTTTTCGTCTGAAAATTAATTTTTGGGACTTTACCAAAAATGATTCAAAATGTCAATTGGATCGTGCCTCATGTTGAATAACCACTTTTTAAACCCTCACAGTGACCAAAATTGCCATTTTTACAGAGTTTTGCTTACTCAGAAGCTTCAATTTTGACCAATTTCAGGCACAGAAATTACTTTAAACACACTTATTTTAGTTGAAAAAGTAATAATTCACATCCAACAGTAATTTGCAGTCAAAAGATTAAATGTTAAAATTTCATCAGAATTTACCATTTTGGGAACGTTCGACAGCTCCGCGGTCATCGTTTTTCGGCCGAAAATTGATTTTTTGGACTTTATCAAAAATGATTCAAAATGTCAATTGGATCATGCCTCATGTTGAATAACCACTTTTTAAACCCTCACAGTGTCCAAAATTGCCATTTTTACAGAGTTTTGCTTACTCAGAAGCTTCAATTTTGACCAATTTCAGGCAGAGAAATGACTTTAAACACACTTATTTTAGTTGAAAAAGTAATAATTCACATCCAACAGTAATTTGCAGTCAAAAGATTAAATGTTAAAATTTCATCAGAATTGACCAGTTTGGGAACGTTCGACAGCTCCGCGGTCATCGTTTTTCATCTGAAAATTAATTTTTGGGACTTTACCAAAAATGATTCAAAATGTCAATTGGATCGTGCCTCGTGTTGAATAACCAGTTTTTAAACCCTCACAGTGACCAAAATTGCCATTTTTACAGAGTTTTGCTTACTCAGAAGCTTCAATTTTGACCAATTTCAGGCAGAGAAATGACTTTAAACACACTTATTTTAGTTGAAAAAGTAATAATTCACATCCAACAGTAATTTGCAGTCAAAAGATTAAATGTTAAAATTTCATCAGAATTGACCATTTTGGGGACGTTCGACAGCTCCGTGGTCATCGTTTTTCGTCCGAAAATTGATTTTTGGGACTTTACCAAAAATGATTCAAAATGTCAATTGGATCGTGCATCATGTTGAATAAGCACTTTTTAAACCCTCACAGTGACCAAATTTGCCATTTTTACAGAGTTTTGCTTACTCAGAAGCTTCAATTTTGACCAATTTCATGGCAGAGAAATGACTTTAAACACACTTATTTTAGTTGAAAAAGTAATAATTCACATCCAACAGTAATTTGCAGTCAAAAGATTAAATGTTAACATTTCCTCAGAATTGACTATTTTGGGAACGTTCGTCAGCTCCGCGGTCATCGTTTTTCGTCCGAAAATTGATTTTTTGGACTTTACCAAAAATGATTCAAAATGTCAATTGGATCATGCCTCATGATGAATAACCACTTTTTTAACCCTCACAGTGACCAAAATTGCCATTTTTACAGAGTTTTGCTTACTCAGAAGCTTCAATTTTGAACAATTCATGCAGAGAAATTACTTTAAACACACTTATTTTAGTTGAAAAAGTAATAATTCACATCCAACAGTAATTTGCAGTCAAAAGATTAAATGTTAAAATTTCATCAGAATTGACCATTTTGGGAACGTTCAACAGCTCCGCGGTCATCGTTTTTCGTCGGAAAATTTATTTTTTGGACTTTACCAAAAATGATTCAAAATGTCAATTGGATCGTGCCTCATGTTGAATAACCACTTTTTAAACCCTCACAGTGACCAAAATTGCCATTTTTACAGAGTTTTGCTTACTCAGAAGCTTCAATTTTGACCAATTTCAGGCAGAGAAATGACTTTAAACACACTTATTTTAGTTGAAAAGGTAATAATTCACATCCAACAGTAATTTGCAGTCAAAAGATTAAATGTTAAAATTTCATCAGAATTGACCATTTTGGGAACATTCGACAGCTCCGCGGTCATCGTTTTTCGTCCGAAAATTTATTTTTTGGACTTTACCAAAAATGATTCAAAATGTCAATTGGATCGTGCCTCATGTTGAATAACCAGTTTTTAAACCCTCACAGTGACCAAAATTGCCATTTTTACAGAGTTTTGCTTACTCAGAAGCTTCAATTTTGACCAATTTCAGGCAGAGAAATGACTTTAAACACACTTATTTTAGTTGAAAAAGTAATAATTCACATCCAACAGTAATTTGCAGTCAAAAGATTAAATGTTAAAATTTCATCAGAATTGACCATTTTTGGAACGTTCGACAGCTCCGCGGTCATCGTTTTTCGTCCGAAAATTGATTTTTTGGACTTTACCAAAAATTATTCAAAATGTCAATTGGATCATGCCTCATGATGAATAACCACTTTTTAAACCCTCACAGTGACCAAAATTGCCATTTTTACAGAGTTTTGCTTACTCAGAAGCTTCAATTTTGACCAATTTCAGGCAGAGAAATGACTTTAAACACACTTATTTTAGTTGAAAAAGTAATAATTCACATCCAACAGTGATTTGCAGTCAAAAGATTAAATGTTAAAATTTCATCAGAATTTACCATTTTGGGAACGTTCGACAGCTCCGCGGTCATCGTTTTTCGTCCGAAAATTGATTTTTTGGACTATACCAAAAATGATTCAAAATGTCAATTGGATCGTGCCTCATGTTGAATAAGCACTTTTTAAACCCTCACAGTGACCAAAATTGCCATTTTTACAGAGTTTTGCTTACTCAGAAGCTTCAATTTTGACCAATTTCAGGCAGAGAAATGACTTTAAACACACTTATTTTAGTTGAAAAAGTAATAATTCACATCCAACAGTAATTTGCAGTCAAAAGATTAAATGTTAAAATTTCATCAGAATTTACCATTTTGGGGACGTTAGACAGCTCCGGGGTCATCGTTTTTTGTCCGAAAATTAATTTTTGGGACTTTACCAAAAATGATTCAAAATGTCAATTGGATCGTGCCTCGTGTTGAATAACCAGTTTTTAAACCCTCACAGTGACCAAAATTGCCATTTTTACAGAGTTTTGCTTACTCAGAAGCTTCAATTTTGACCAATTTCAGGCAAAGAAATGACTTTAAACACACTTATTTTAGTTGAAAAAGTAATAATTCACATCCAACAGTAATTTGCAGTCAAAAGATTAAATGTTAAAATTTCATCAGAATTTACCATTTTGGGAACGTTCGACAGCTCCGCGGTCAT